>NW_009203212.1:0-3573 GCF_000690835.1 Fulmarus glacialis | reverse complement strand
GAAGGCCAAAGAGAAGCCACAACCCTGAAGAGTGTGTAGGATCTAGCCAGAAGGGCAATACATTTTTCTTTTAGAATCAGACAGTGCTATTAGTTACAAATTGCTAATAATGCTAATTAAGTTACTAAACCATTCATAAGAAAGCTAGGAAAGGTAATTCACAACAAAAGAAGTGGGGAGGGGTCAGTTATTTATGAAGCAATATTAAATTTCAAAACATACAAGTTCTTTTCAGTGGGTAAAATAATATTTTTGTATAAGTATCTTTCAGTCCAATGACTCACTAATAACAAAGTTCCTCCCTCTGTTGCTAGTCACAGTTTTAAGAAAAATAAATCAGGAGCCCCCCATACTTCAAAGGGAACATACTTCAAAGGGCCCTTCTGCTTCTTCTTTCTACTCCCTCTCCTCCTATCTCTTAAGCAGCCACACTTCAACTCACATTTATCCTTGACACCTTAATCAGCCAAAGTATTCACTAACTTTTCAGTGAGGAAATGCACTATCGAGCCCAAATACCTATAAAACAGTTAAACAATGAAGTGTAGTAATTTCCTGAATTTCAACTTAACATTTCAGGAAACAAACCCTGTAGCCAAACTGAAATTACAGTTAACACTCATAGAAGTGCAGTCAATTCCAACAGTGAGGGTTTTTTTCAGACAAATGATATTTTAATGGCCCTAAAGGGTAGATAAAAAGGGTTCATGCATGCGTGTGATTTTTAGGCTTAATCAACAGAGCTTTCTATTTCTAAAAAAAAAAAAAACCAAAACCAAAAAACCCAGTGCTGACTATAATCCATATCTGCAGTACACACTCTGTTGTGTTCTTCACTACTCTGTGAAGAATGTGTGGAATTCAGGAGTACACTGTATGTTTAAGGCAGTGAAACGCTCCCATATAAAATGCAGTGAGCTTTTTAATTTAAGTAATTGTTATGCATAACCTAGACTGTATCTAAACACTAGAAGGACTCTTTAAACCTAGTCTTAAACTAATTTAAATCAACAGTAAATCCACTGACTGATAAAAAAAGCCCTAATATACTTAAGTACTAATAAAACCCATACATCTATGATACAGTTAATGAACTCTTTGTTTGATTTGGATCTCACTGTCCCCACTGTCTGCAGCAGAACGAGCTCTTAGATGAACCATGGGTATCAGAAGGAGACTACACAGGGACTGTAGTTTATTCCAATGAATATCTGCTATTTAGTTAATTTTTAACTTCTTTATGTAAGTGTATACAGGAAAAAAGAGAATAATTTCAGAAAAGTCCTCACAGTCATTTCTTTCTTGCTTTTATAGCTCTTTCCTGTCCTATTTTTGTCAACATTAGCTAACAAACATATATAAACACATTTTGTTATTCAGACCTCCACTCCTACTGAATTAAACAATACTTTTCACAGGAATTAAGTTACTCCTGTTCGCAGAGGGTTGCAGGATTTGAACCATGTATTTCAAACACTTTGGATTAGTTGCTTTATTACTCTGCCACTAAGAGAATGTGTATACCAGCAACAGAAAGAAAAATAAAAGTCATAGCCTATAAACAGAGAGTTTTGAACACAGCAACATTTCAAGATTTTGATATTCCAGCTGCTTTCAGTGTTAATCAGCTGGTGCTGTGATAGGTACTTAAAACATTCTATGTTAAGAATAAGGAATTATTTTGCAGTTGCCATTACGGTTATGAAGAAAATAACAGTGATGTTCACCAAAGAAAGACAAATTGAGGAAACAAAGGCTTATGAGAAGTATCTAATTCCATTCTCAAAAGAACAAAAAAAACCCATGAGATTGGCCACAGCAGGCGAGACCAAATGTCTGTTTAGCCCCATATTCTCTCTCCGACAGCATCCAACTCCAGATGTTTAGGAGAAGCACAAGGACAGACAATGCCATTTCACAGAACCACAGAGTAATCTGGAAGGGATGGGACTCCTGGAGGTCATCCAGTCCAGCCCCCTGCTCAAGCTGGGCTTCCCCTTCTGACTCCTCCCAAAGATCTCACCCACTCAAGCAGTTCTCAGCTGAGGAATTTCTTGAGCTAGAAGCAATGCCTTTGCACTTTCTTCACTATCTACTAGCAGATCGTCCAAGAAAATCCTAATTTGAAATTCCTTATCTTAATGCTTAGTGATTTACGCGTTCAAAGAGCTCAGTTTCAACCCCTCCTCACTCCTCTGTAGCCAGATGCCGCATGACAGAGGGCTCACCCCATTACACAGCCCGTAAGCTCAGTCAGAAGTCCAAAATGGCCAGTTCGACACTCCAAAGAGAAACAAGGGAAATTACACAAGACGGTGTTACTCAGCTGCCTGTTGCCTTTGTTATTTCCCTCAAATTCCAGTGTTTATATATTCCAATAGAGAAAAGTTATTTTTTTAACAAAAATAACAACCCAAACAAACAGAAAACAGTGCATTTAAATACCAAACGCCCAACACCTATTGTCACAGACCCCAAGGCCGCAGCGTCATCGATGTCCGCAGTCTATTTCAGTAGCACCCAGGACCTAGCAGGATCAGACTCACCCTCACTGTTTCATGTCAAAATAAAAACTAGTTATTCTTTGTTGTAAAAGAATCCTCACCATCACCTCAGTCCAACTCTGAGCCTAATCCCACAAAAATCTATGGCTGTCCTTCCACTGACTCCTGGGGGAGGTGAAATGGTTTCACAGAGTGCTTATCACCTTCAGCTTTCAAACAGAAGTGTGCAAATATTACTGCTTTTCAAGTGGGGAAACTGAGGAAAGGGGATTTGCCCGAGTTTAGCCAGAAGATAAGTGAGATACAGCTGCTCCTGAGAGGAACTCTTGCTTTACCTGATGGCTCACACAGCCTTGCTACAGCACACCGTGCTGTAGGTGGTCACTCTACAGACTACCACGTGGTCACATTCAATAGCACGAAGCTTAAAAGCAAACAAGTAACTTTGTGTTACCCCCTGTAAAAATCTCTGCACTGGCTGCTCTCCTTGCTGGACAACTTACAGGGATACACAGATTGTAAGTGTGCTGGCTCACATTCCTGTCTCTCCCTCGCTGTTACGCACCGATCCAGCAGCACAGAGCAACCATAAAACCAGTTCCGAGCGCCGCTGTACCCTGGCAAATCTGCACCAGGGCGCGGAGGTGCGCTCCCAGCAGGTGCTGGTGCTCCTGCCGCCCACGGAAAGCAGCCTGCGTGTTCACCGCTTCCCTGCAAGCCCCACCACGCCGCGCAGCGCGGCGTGACGAGGTGTGCCAGTGCAGCTCCCTTTCAGCTGTGCGCAGCGGACTGGCTGTACGGACCAACAATGCGCTCAATCTGGCTCTAATTAGCTTCGGCAGCCTTATGTTTGTAATAAGAGAGAGCGCTTTGTTCGGGGCGTGCTGGGGACCAGAAGGCGGTACGCGCCCTCCTGCCCCGGCCGTACGCTTTTTGGGGTGCCGGGAACGGCCCGAGCGCAGCGGCAGCGACCGCTCCTCCGCCGGGACTTGGCAGCGGGCGGCCAAGCGCTTTCGCTCCCGAGGTCGCCTCCTCGGCTACTTACACCGGGGTGGGCTGGCAGGGGAAC
>NW_009203211.1:0-7743 GCF_000690835.1 Fulmarus glacialis | reverse complement strand
GGGGGTGGGTATGTGTGTCCCACGGGGACGTCCAGGCCTGAGGAGGGAGCACGTGCGGGTGCGAGGAGAGTGGCGTGGGCTGTACGCACACCTGAGCTCTTTAAAGGAGGTGCAGATCGTCAAAGGTGTTTAGGGATGCTCTGCTCTCTCTGGAGACAAAGAGGTGGTGATGAGCGTGACAGTAGCCCAGCTCTTAGGGACGGGGACACTCCGGGACCCAACGCTGGGATTTCTCCCTACTCCTGGGACTCACTGGCCCCATCAGGGACTTCTGTCCCCTACCCCAGAAAAGCGAGGCTTTGCCATATGCCAATCCAGCCAGCCTGCTGCGGCCCTGGGCTACTTGGGACTCACCTGGGCTTGTGCATTTTGGGTTTGGAAAGCTTTGGAGGGGTTTCAGAGCCCTGCTGCATGGACATGGGAGTCCAGAGAGAGACACGATTTTTAGCATTGCCCTCTTCCATACGTTAGTATAGCTCAGGCCATTGCAGTTTGAGTGTTGTCATACAAATAAGATCTCTAATAACGTCCGTGCTCTAGTTCCCTGGCAACATTTGCACAATTAAGAGCTGCTCTAGATTAGAAAGCAGATCTTAGTTTGTCTAAACAGGTTTAAAAATCGAATTAAACTGGGCCAGGCGACTCATACAATGTACACACCTAAATTGGTTTAACATTTGCATAAAGCAGATTAAAGCAGATTGTGGGATGGGTTAGGTTAGGAAGCCTGTGGCTGTTTCTGCCCAGCTCCTGGAGGTCTCCACTCCTGCCGTGGTGTTGGGGCTGTTTTTGCAAAGCAGCAGCTGAATCACTTGTTTGCAGCCTCGTTTGGTAGGTGATTGCTCTATACGTGCTGGTTTACATCAGACCAGAGGGTTGCATTTGGCTGTGACCTCGCAAGCCACCGGGATGTCCCCACCTTCGCGGGGACATCCTATCAGAGGAGGAAACCCGGAGGTCGAGTGGCTTTTAATGGTGCGGTTCGGGAGGTGGGAGGGAGGGCGGCAGCATGTGGGCGGCATGGCTGCAGGCAGCAGATTCGGATCACGGCTGGTTCGGCTGCGGCCACGATTTGCAACACGTGGCGGGTCCTGCGGGTGGTTTGCAAGGAGGGTCTCTCTCTCCAGGGGGGGTTGAGTAGAGAAGCATTTGCGTGCAAGAATGTATGCGGGGAGCACAACACCTGGGGGGTCCTGCCTCTCCTGCTGCCCTCTCTCTGCTTTGGTCTTGGGGCGTGGAGGTGGGAATGCATCCAGTGTCCCGCTTCTGTGGTTTGAGTTTCTTCCAGTTAGCCAGTTCAAGAGCACAACAGGTAAGCTGGTCTGCTCAGATTTTAGGGATGATTCGCTCTCTTCAGCGCTTGCTGCCATGTTCCCGGAAGGTGGTGGATTTACATGCCCGATTGAGGGATGAGTTGAGATACACCAGATCCTAACTTCAGAAACTTCATATAATGCTGCTTTCAGGTTTTTTTTCCCCCTTTCACTTCTGTTTGCGGGCAGCAAACACATGATGCGATGCAGAGTTACACGGGGTAACCACGTGCTCTGGGCACAGAAGGCACAAGGCTGGAGGCAAAGCGCTCTCGATCTCTCTTGCTTGCAACTGCTGAGCTGGGATGGCAAATAGCGGGAAGGCGAGGGAGGACATGGTGTGCTGGTATCTGTGTGGCTTCTCCAAATGCAATAATCCCATCTCAGGGAAAATAGCAGCCTCATCTGAAATTCAGCGTGTTGTCTCTTTGTGGAGCTTGAGTCGTATCTCACCATCTCTCGCTCTGAGCTTTTACTTAATTGTTTTCTTCTTTGTGGCTCCCCTGTATCCACACCAGTGTTCCTAGTAATTCCACAGATGATGTAAACCTGAAAGGTTCTTTTCTTATGAGTCTTGATGATGCTTCCCTCCATTTTGCTTTTGTGAAGACAGCAGAGATGGACAGACTACGTGCTCGCCGTGCTGCAAATGCACGTGTGTGTGCGTGCATGCAAAATGTGCAGGAATTTTTTTAAACTAATCTTCAGCTCTGATATCATCAAGTGTTGGCTCTGGTTCCTGTGAAACGTAGATGGGTGCTGCTTCTGGCTTGCACCGATCAAGCCTTCCCTCCCGCTGCTTCTTTCCTTTGTTGACTGTGCGTTGCTGTCGCTTTTTTTTCCGTCGGCTGCCAAGGGGAGTGGGAAGCTGAGCAGCAGTTTCCAGTCGCCACGTGAAGTTCCCGTGTCACCCCCGACCGGCGCGGCTCAGGATGTGCGGGAAGCAAAGGTGACGGGCAGAGCTGCGTCCCGCTGGCAGCTCCCAGGTGGGGGCCAAACCGTCCTTCCCTCCCAGCAGGAGGGGACGTGCCTGGGGCGGGGGGGTGGCCCTGGGTGGGCAGGGACGGTGTGGGGGAGGATTTGGCGTCAAAGCAGATGAAAGGCGGTTCTCAGGATGCTGTGCTTTCCACCAACAAGTTGTTGTCCCCTGGGATCGCTCCTGTCCCCTCCAGGCAGCTGGCTGGTGCACCCGACCCCCAGGCAACCCGGGGGAAGGGGAAGATGGAGGCTGAGCACCGCAGCCCAGCACCCATACCTGCAGGCAGGCACCCGATGGGCCACCTGGGAGCGCGCAGGGTGGTGGCGGTGCCGTCTCCTGGCCAGGCATGACCTGGTGGAGCTGAACACCCTGCAAAGGGCAGGGGATGCTCCGCAAACCTGGGCAGGAGCGATGCAGAGGGCTGGGCATTGTGGCGGCTGGGGCATGGGGTTTGCCCAGTGCAAACCAGTTCATGGATTAACTGGTCTTTCGGGCATGGGGTCGCTGGCGGCGGCATGGACCTCGGCCCTGTGGCATTTTGCACTGGACTGAAACCTCCCGATTGGCTCCTTCCCTCTGAGTCGCCATTTTATTTTTCTTAAATGTTTATGTATAACTGTACACTAACCTATAAAAATCAGTTTAGGATGGCTGCCAAGAAAATCTCTGCAGTGCCTTGTGGGTAACTCCCTGTGAATTACCATAAAAGCTGTAGTGCTCAGGCTGCTGTGGCAGTTGTGAGGATGCCAGTCATAATGATCTGTATTTAAAATTCAGATGAATGTGTAATGCATTCGTGTCTGGATTGCAGCAGCTTGTAGCATTTCTGGTGTCCCTGCCCTGCGCGCCGCTGCGCCTGCTCTTGCTTTTTAATGTCGTCTTGCGCTCTTCCAGCATTTTGCCTGATTGCAGAATGCAACAGATAGCAAAACATGGACTTGGCCGTGCTCGGAGGGAGAGTGGTTTCTGATAGCTTCCTCCCAGGAGAGACGAACCTCCTGCTTCCATTGAGCCGGCGGCAATATTTCACTTCAGGGAAAAGCCGCTCTGTAACCCTTCCCCTCTGCATCCTGCACGAACGATGTCTGTTTCCGAGGGCACTTTATTTGTGGGTGTGCTGAACGCCGGGACCCGAACTCACTCGAGTAAATGAAACACGGATTGTCCCGATGCTCGGCGGAGCCTGTGCAAGGGGGGTATCTCGCTGCTGTGCTGGGGAAGGCTGCGGCTCTCTTGCAAGCAAGCCAGTTAGCTTTGCTGCTTCGCTGTGTGCGCTTGGAAATACAAAGTGCCTCTCTTTATCTGTCACCGCTGGTTTTTCTCCGGAGTGGCAAGCCAAGGTGACCGCAGGTCTCCGAAGCGGAGCCTCGGCCGAGGAGCTGCACGGCTCGGTGCGGGTGCTTGGCAGAAAGTGTTGCTGATCTTCTGCTGGGCATGATGGATCATTTCATTTAAATTTTCCTGAAATATAATATTCATCACGGTGTCAGTGTCCCACCTTCATTATAGCATACTGATAAACATCTCTAATCAGAGAGCGATCTCTCCGCCCTGCCAGAAGCCGCCTGGGGATAACGAATACATTTTCGGAGCTGGGAGAGGGTGTCTCAGGGATGTGTTCCTGCTCTCCCACCCTGTCTGTGTGCGGAGAATCGCTTGCCTGGCTGATTAATAAAGCAAGAAGCAAATCTGTTTTTCCCAGGTATATTGGTGGTATTTGTATGTGGCTGTTTCTGTTCAGGGCTCTAAGATGGTGGCCGTTTGGATGTAACGTGGTGTCCCTGTTAGTACCTGACAGTGTTTTCTTGCCCAGGGATTTCTGAAGGGACCCTCAAACGCCGCCCCTGTCCTGCCTGCTCCCTGCCTGCGGCTGGGTGTTAGGGCAGCACCCAATGCACTTAACCCCCACCACACTGGGCAGCCGGGCTGCCTCTTCCACCCCGCGAGGGGTGAATCCCTGCTGCTGTCCCGGCTGGCAGCAGCACAACCCAGACTGTCTCTGGTTTCGGCAGGAGGGGATGCAGCTTTACGCCGGCTTTCGCGGGGTGCTGGGGTGGTGATGGCCCCGTGTGCGGTAAAGCACGTGCCGCACTGCGTACGGTTCAGATGAACTGTTTCACCTTCTCCCTGCGGTGTCCAGAGCAAGCACAGGAGCGGGCAGGACCCAGCGCAAGTCCTGGGAGAGGTTCAACCATCGGCAGGTTCAGCGCGATGCTGGGGAGGGCAGGCTGATTTGGGGAGCTGGGGGGCTGAGCAGCACAGCTCACCCCCTCCCCGGTCCCCCGGCGGGAGCCGCAGCACAGCCGTGATGGCCTCTGTGTCCCCGTGTTGCCGGCAGCCGGGGAGCATCCATCAAGTGCTGCTCACCTCGTTCTTAATTGGTTTATACCACTGAGGAAGTGCTGCTGTTTCATGGAGAGGTCTGACCGTGGGAACTCGGCATCTACCCTCCCCATCCGGCACGGCCGGGTGGATCGGTGTGGCCCGGCTCGGCTGCCAGCCTCGGCCACCCGCTCCAAAGCGAAGGTGACGTCTGCTATGGCCGGCATGGATTTTTTTCATCTGTGCAGCAGTGGGAGATGGTGGCTGCTGGTCCCATGTGCTGTTGGCGCTGCCCTGCTTCAGCAGGGAGAGTTGTTGGCTAATCGTCCTCTGAGCCCCTTTTGGGAAAGACCCCAGAGGTTTTGGGGAGCCGGCTCCTGATCATCTTTGGGGTTTTGACCTTTGGCATCGGAATTGAAGCGTTGTGAGTCCCCAGAAGCCTTGTACAGACTTGACCTTTTGGGCTGCTCTTCTGGAAAGGGCTTTCCTCTCCCTGTGCCTCCGCTTGTGCCTGTGCTTCCTCCTCTGCATTTGACCCAGAACAAGCTGAATTGGTTTGGGATTTCCTGTCATCTCTGGCATCCAGGCCCTGAAACTCGCAGCCTGTTTCTCTCTTGTTGCAAAATTTGTTGGGAGGAGGAAAGTCCCCCTGAATTTGGAGTTGCTGGACACTGCCCGACTGCCGTGCGAGCCCTGGCCTTGCTTTGAGACGGTGCAGAGCCCCGAGGAGGGCAGGCGAGCCAGTTCCCTGCTGACTCCTTCCTGGAAGGACTTGTTGTGCCATGCTGATAAGAAGATTTCTTTTTTCCAGGAGCCCAAAGCACAACTTGGCACCCTCAAAGGCTGAGGGTGGCGATGAACCGGGGCGGAGCTGGGTGCAGGGCAGGAGGCGGTGGCGAGGTCCGAGGACGAGCCACCGTCGCTGCATGTCCTTCCGATGTTATCCCGCATCCTCGGGGCAGGACGAGGAGGAAGCTCCGGCCGCTGGCAGCCCCTATCGCCTTTCAGCACCTCAGTTTTAGTAGCCTGACCTGCAGAAGCCTGTCTGGCACTGCGGGGTGGGAGCAGTGGTGACGTTTCTGGCCCCTGGGGCTGCTCACAGACTGCATGCCCTAAAGACTTTGCTGCTGGTCCCCGTAAGGGGATCCCGGGGAGGCCGTCTGGGTTTTGAGAGTGACCACAGACCTCTCAGCATCTGCTCCCGAGCTGCAGGCAGCAGGACTACAGCTTCAATGCTTTATCCATCCATCTCTTCCTCTACAAAGCAGCTTGAAAATGCCCGGGCGGAGCAGCTGCCCCAGCAGTGTGGAGGGCACGGGCGTCCCTTTGCTTCTCCTCCCGTTGGAGGTGGCACAGGGGACCACCCAGCAGCCCCAAGATGTGGTCACCTAAAAATAGGTGTAAGGCTGCTTTGAAGAGAGGAAAAGTGGGGAGGTGGGGAGGAACTAAAAGTGTTTCTTAGAAGTAAGAGGGAAAGGGGCATAAAATATTAAATGGCCCTCACAGCTAAGGCTTCTCATCCCAGCTGCCTTGGGAGCGTGCCGAGCGGGTTGTGGGGGCTCGGATGGGCGCCATGGGCCTCTGGCGTGTGCCTGGCCTGGCAAGGGGCTGGATTTTGGGCTGGGTGAGGAGTAGCAGGGAGGGGATGAAGAGAGGAGACACAGTTTTCGTGCTTGGAGGTGCGTTTGCGGCTGGCAGGGGTCTTCCCGGTCTAGTTGTGTGCACAGAGCTGCGCAGGAGGACTGACGTGGGACGTCGTCCCCAAAGTCCTACCTCGTCCTGTGCCTTAGTTACTGGACTGTCCCCCCCATCGAGGATGGGTGACACAGTTTGGGTCTCAGCTCTGCGTCTAGGGTAGCTGGGGGACAGGACTGGCGAAGCGGGGGTACACAGGCAGGTCGTGTCTGCGCTGTCTTTGGGTGCCTCCTTGAAGGGGTGAACTTGCGCGTGCTTGATGCTGCCGGAGTAGCTCGTGCTGAGCGTGTGCTGATGGGATGGGAAGCCAGGGGAGAAGCGCTTCAGCTCTTGCCCAGAGCCTTTCTGCAAAACGCTTTGCATCCCCGGCACTGGCCTGGCTGGTTCAGCCCGCGGAGCACGTAGACTTGTATTTCGCTCTTAAAAACCACCCAGAGCCAGGCTGTAATTAGGCCGCGTTGTCTTGTAACTGGATCTCTCAGCCCGATGCTTTGTTCTTGGCTTACCCTTGGCTTTTTCCGATGTCTTTGAGGGAGTTGTATCCCTTCTCCGTGCCTCAATTTTTCGTCCTCTGTCCTGACTCCTGCAGGACAGATGCTCTCGAGGCAGGGGCTGTCCGGCAGCATCTCAGGCGGTGCTTGTCCTGGAGAGCCTTGCTCTCCTCCAAGCCCTCTAAACCTTCTCATGAAGAGTGTTTACAGGTGACTCAGTTGCAGGTTTTTCTAGGAAATATCAGAGGAGCTTGTGATACTGGACTCTCGTTGGGCTGCCAGAAAGCTCTGTAGCGTAGTTTAATCTTCAGAATAAAATTAAAGCAAGACTTTCAACTTGGATTTTTCTTTGGAAGTTGTTTTATTTTAAAACCACTTTTTTTCTGATTAGTCTTTTGGAAGGGGAAAAAACCCCATATCCTGAAATCTTGCCTATGTAAATAATTGCTGGGCTTGGGCTTTTTAAGTCACAAGATGGCTGTACTGCTTTCTTAGTGCCCTCCATCAAGGCAGCACTGAAAGCGGTGACATCAAATGGAGTCCTGTCTGTCTGTCCCTTTCTGTCTGTATGTGCATCTCTTAGCTCCTTTTGCAGTTGCAGCCTCTGGATGCGGATAGCGGGAGTAGGAGAGCGCGGGACAGGGGTACCCTCTGGCACGCTTGCACTTGCAGTTGGCTGATGCCGTGAGCACGCGCTTGCTTGCCGTCGAGTCTCTCAAAGTGTGTTTTGGCACAACTGGGCAAGAGCCGGGAAAACCCACATCGCTGCCAAGCAGCCCCATTCTGGAGAAGGTTTGGGGCTCTTGGGAAAGCTTTGGAGCAGGCAGGATGGGATGAGCCGGGGGTGGACGGAGCGGGCGGCAGCAGTCGGGTGCGTGGGGGCCGCCGCCGGGAAGGAGGCGGTGGAAGGGACGCCGGGTGCAGGAACAGCTCGTGCGGCTCG
>NW_009203210.1:2818-5293 GCF_000690835.1 Fulmarus glacialis | reverse complement strand
CTTAATGATTCTATGATTCTATGTTTCTTGTTCTAAATGAATTCGTAAACGTGTTGGGCATGGCCATGGGATTTCTTTATCCTGAAAGTACAGTGACATTATTTATGGTTGCTGGACTTCTGAAATGCCTTTAAAAACACCCTACTTTTAAATACGTGTATATAAAATATAGCCAGGGAGAACAAAGATTTTGGACCCTGAAATGATTGCTATTAATGGCTTCCAATAAAAAGAAACACTCCATATTTTCTCCTACTACGGTTGAGTAATCAGTTCAGGCACCTGTTGTCTTTCTGCTCTAAATTATGGGGGTCACTTTCCCCAGTCTTACTCCCAAAGCCATAAGGAGTACTGCCTTTTTCTGCTAAGAAAATTGATCACTTGGAATAATATTTCTGCTTTGAATGTATTCTTTCAATGAGACTGGTAATTAAAACATTTTGAGCTGGAGACAGTAACAGATAATCCTGGAATACAGATAATGGAAGTAGATACATTTGGGAGGATTCATGCTTCCGAGAATGGTAACTCCCTATCACTTGTTACATCTGAAAGGACAGTTATTTATGGTTATCAAAATTTCTTCCTCTAAATATGCATGCAAGCGAAGTCAAAACGTGTCTGAATAAATAAGAATGTTCTGCCTTAATAATACTTATCTTTGGAAACTTGTTAAACGAATGAAATTCATTGGCACAGGCTTAGCATCCTATCAGCATGTTCTGGTTACGGGAGGTTACAGAGCGGGACCTTCACTGCAGGTGAATGATTCAAGGAATCAATAGCAATTATCACTCCCCCACTGCAAAGCAGACTATTTTGGAAAAGCTTTTGCAGGTTAACATGCTGTGCTTCATATGTAGGCACTGACTGTACGCAATGCTGTGAGTTGTGTGTGATGGCACTCTGATGGCAGAGATGGCCTCTTGCCACCCAGAGGTTTGCTGAAAAATCTTGTTCTCTGTGGACCCACCAGGAGTGAGGAGTTGGACCCTATGCTCATACCACATTGGTGATGTTGGTAGATACATTTATGCTGTCTTGAAATAGTCACCCACAGCTCTTACATTGCCTCTGCCGTTAGGAACCTTATGCCCTTACAGTGGCAGCTACCTTTTATTTAGGTTTATTTAACATGGACTCCATTACACAGTCATTCTCACTTCCCGTTGCCATTGCTCTACCAGTAGGATCTCTTTGGATGTTTAATGAAAGGAAATGTTAAATAAACCTAAATAAAAACCTGTCACTGCAAGGGCATAATATTCCTGACAACAGAGGCAACGTAAGAGCTGTGAGTGATTATTTCAAGACTCGCCCTACCCATCTCTGGTATGTGTCACCTATTCACTGTAGTATTGGAGCAGCTCACAACCATTAATCTACTTACTGGGAAGGATGACACTTAGAATGACACTGATTTTTCAGATGGAAGTTGAGGAACAAGGGAAATGGCTTTGCCATATGAAGCACTCAAGCTGTGGTGGACCAGGACCTCGAACTCAGTGCTCGAGGCTTCCAGGGGACCTTTCTGCTCCCTTCTGGTCTTGCCTTGGGGATTGCTCTTCTCAGCTGTATGCCTCCGTCCTGCCTCAGCGCCGTGACAAGGCCAAGAGGTTTCCTAGTTCCAGCTCTCTTTGATAGCTGGACATGGCCTATTTAAGAGGTCAACATTTAAGCACAAGGAGTTTAAAAGGGCTGATGCTGTGACCTTGAGGATGTTTTCAAATGCCTCTGTAGAAGGAAGTGGAAAGCTGTGAATGAAGTGGGCTAAGCTGCTCGTCATGTTCTTAGGGACTGTTGCAGTTACCAAGGATGCTTCTCAAATTACCTGGGCTGAGATGGCAAATTCAGGATGGATCATAAAAACCTACCCATTGCCATTTTTCTTTTTATTCTCATGGCAGCTAGGAAGGTGCTGGGAACCACTGGGAGCTACAGTGTGGTCACCAACCAGAATTGATGGCAGTTTGTATAACAAACGTCAAGGGCAGAGCCTCTGGTACACAAGCATTGTGAGGCTTGCATGCCTGCTTTTAAGGCTGAAATGTGATGTGGCTAGTGCACAGCCTCTGCGATAGCTCTGCTTGCAGAAATGGAGAGGCTATAAATGTCATTTCTGAGAAGCCACTGAGTGCCTGTTACCACCCCTCTTCCACCCTTTTTGGGGTTAGTTTAATGGGGAGTTTGTGGCCTCAGTGTTTGTGTTGGCATTTGTGTATGTGCTGTTCTTGTGAGAACCCGTCTTTTATTTAGATGGCATTTTTCCAATCTGCGATAGCTCTGCTTGCAGAAATGGAGAGGCTATAAATGTCATTTCTGAGAAGCCACTGAGTGCCTGTTACCACCCCTCTTCCACCCTTTTTGGGGTTAGTTTAATGGGGAGTTTGTGGCCTCAGTGTTTGTGTTGGCATTTGTGTATGTGCTGTTCTTGTGAGAACCCGTCTTTTATTTAGATGGCATTTTTCCAATCTG
>NW_009203210.1:476-2805 GCF_000690835.1 Fulmarus glacialis | reverse complement strand
GCTGAAACAGATGTTATCTTTCAAGTATGCCTCTGGACTCTATTATTGCTTCAAATGTGGCAGAACCCTAATTTATCTTAGATTTTCCTAGCTGTTCCAGATTTCAGCCAAAGTGTCTTGATTCAGAAAACCAACAATGGTAAATTATATTAACTTTTTTTTTTAAACTGAGGTTTATAAATTAAGGCAATTCAGCAAAGCACTTACAAAAGCCTGCTGCTTTTCAGCAAAGCCTTAAAACATCCACTTAAAGCCAGATGTCCACTTTCATGGCTCTGATTAGTAGAGCACTTGAACAAATGCTTCACGCTAATCTCTATGGTCTAGTAGTCAAAAATCCATCCAACTCTGTGTCTGCGTCAAGCCAAAACTAGAACAGATAAATGCATCAGAACTGCTCAATGGATACTCCATTATTTTGACACCAGCGTCAACAGAAACCTCCATTATTTTCCCGCTTTTGGAAGTACATTCAATTAATTGATCATGATGGAAGAGTGTGATTATGAAAAGCATATACCGTGTACAACTTCAGAAATTATCCATTTGATATACAGATACTAATGCACTTTGGCTGTGTCCTGTTTGTACCTCATCTGCAATAACATTTGTATGGAGAAAGTAAGTTAACTTTGAGAAGCTTGGATTAATGCATAGATACAACAGAGCTGTCGGTCTCTGAGATCTGATGTCATTTCGTGTAGATTATCTGGAGCTCAGCTCTGTAGTGCCACAGACTCCCCTAATTTCATAGCCAGTTGCCTTATGACTGTCTTATGACTGATGCTGTCAAAAAGTACTTACCTTTTTGTAGCTGTAAACAGTGATTTTGCATTTTTATACCTTGACCCTGTTCTGCTCCTTGACATGGTAGCTTCTGACACTCTTATTTAATATTCAACTATCCTGCGTCCTATGACGTTTTTTACCGCCTAGTGCTGGAGCCAAAGTCTACAAGAACGGCTGAATAGGGAGCAGGGTATAGTGATCTTTGCAGAGACAGTGTGATACAGACAGTAACAGGCACAGAAACATATGGGTATCTGTAGCTAGACAGATACAATGACTTTTGGAAGTAGAAATTTGTAATTGCCTCCGCATTCAACAATAACTTTACGGGGGGAACTAACATATTCAGCTTTTTACTGGAAGTGCAAGTTGGAAAGAAAACAGTGATGTTTTCTGAGCATCTCTGTGGTGTTTTCAACACTGCATGAGTAATCCTCATACTATAAAATATGGCTTGAATTTTTGGTCAGGCTTCACAGACACTGCTTTCAAAGTTGAATAGGCCATATATCTGCCTCTCCATGTGAAGTGTTGTGTTTTTCTTAGCCTGTGTTATTTCTCTGCTTTAAGAAACTTTGCTTCAGCAAGCCCATCATTTCCAGTACTTCATGTAGCTGCATTTTTTCTCCAGCCTGGGACGTGGGATTCGCTATGAGTGGTTCACCACCAGCCTGATGTCTGATATCTTAGCCTTCCCTGTGGCAAAAGGAGACTGGAGGATTCGTGCAGACACAGAGGGAATCTGTAATCCAAACAGCAGTTACAAATGAGACCTTTGCTGGATGTGATGATCAATAGGAGTGTGTGGGAGGAGGTAACAGCAAGAGGTGAACACGCAGCTCTGGAGGCAAACAATAGTCGGAGAGATCGGAGTCTTTTTATTGCCTCAAACGAAATGGTGCTGTTGAAAATTACTTGTTAAGCCACACTCCTCTTGGTCCCTTTAAACACTGTGTTCCTGTTTGGAAAAATAGTCCCTGGGCCTGTTTAATTTTCTTTAAACAACTTTTTTTTTTGCTCACATTGCTTTGCCTTTTCA
Source organism: Fulmarus glacialis (assembly GCF_000690835.1). Classification (NCBI taxonomy): domain Eukaryota; kingdom Metazoa; phylum Chordata; class Aves; order Procellariiformes; family Procellariidae; genus Fulmarus; species Fulmarus glacialis. The sequence goes on along the minus strand of NW_009203210.1, from coordinate 977 downwards.
GGCTGTTCCTAGCTCCTCCACAAACAACCAGCTGCGAGAGTTTTGTTAACGAGGCTTCCAAATTCTTCCTTCTTCAGATGATCCTCCCTCCACCTAGGGAGACCCAGCCCAGCTCGTGCTGCCGCCGGCAGAAGGGCAGGAACATCCCCATGCCATTGCAGAGCCGGGAGCTGGGAGTGGAGCCTCCTCTCGGGCAGACACTGCTCGCTGCCTCCTTGTCCCCACAACCATCATGCCAGAGGGCCAAATGTCTCATGCCAGCAAAGGTGTTGCTTGGCTCCCCTCTAGTTTGCCCCAGCCTTGGCCCAGAGGCATGAGCCTGGAGAGGGCTGAACACTGCCCCTCATCTTGCATGCTCTCCTTGGCACACCACTGCTTTTCTTAGTGGGGGAAGCTGCTTCTGTCTTCCTCCTGCCCCCACCATGACCATGAGGCTTGGGCGGGTTTGGGCCTGCCAGGAAGCTTTTTGGCCACAGTGTTGATGAACATGAGGCCACCGAG
>NW_009203210.1:0-443 GCF_000690835.1 Fulmarus glacialis | reverse complement strand
TGCTAGGTCTCCTTTTGGTGACTGTGCTTTTTCTCTCCTCAAAAGGAGGTGGCCTCATTTCACACACAGGGTGGACGATGCTCACTGAGCACCTGCTTAGTAGTATGGTATTTGGCCTCAAGCACCTTTTCACAGTTCTGCTCCAAGTAGCAGAAATTACTTTTATCCTGGGCCTTTTGATGCTGCTTCTTACCTTGCTCTCCATGGCCCTGAGCCTTCCCACCCTGTTGGCAGTCCCACCTGTCCTCATTCAAGCATCCCATCCTCATCAGCCCGTTGCTCACCATCTTTATCTTCCCCCACTCCCTGACTCCTTCAGGTGAATCCTCCCATCCTGGCTCCTGCTCCCATCACACCATGCTTTTCCTTAGCGCATGGGCTACTAACTCTCCCTCCTCTCAGATCCCTGTGTTGATTTCCAAGCCTGGTCTCCCTGATGGCCC
>NW_009203209.1:2034-10465 GCF_000690835.1 Fulmarus glacialis | reverse complement strand
CACACACACACACATATATATGCATGTATACATATAAGAAGAGCTGATATTTGCATCTCTGGCGGCATCCCCTTGTCGCACCCAGCTCCTACCCCTTTCTGCCACGGCATCCCCAGGACGCGCATTCTCTGCTGACACCCTGAGGTGCCGGCGTTTTATTGCACGAGCCAGATCCTGTTTCACAGCACCGAGGGCCCCGGCGTCCGGACTGTGCAAGCCAAAATGCAGGAAACACCATCCCCAAATGCAAGCTTTGCCGTTGACCTGCACCGGGCTGGAATCAGCCCCACACCACCTGAGAGCAGTTTTAGCTACCGTTTTCACGGCCATTGCTGTTTCGCTTAAGAAGGAAGAGCTGTGTACTCACATTGCTCTTATTATTTCATCTCTCTCAGAGATTTTCTAGCCACTGGCTGATGTCAAGCTTTAGCCAAACTTCAACTGTAGACTCTCTCCAGCGCAATGTCCAGAGGAACATTATGGCTTTGCAGAAGACCTTAAAATAAACGTAATCAAACAGCAACACAGTTTCAGCCCTCCCTCCTCCTTCCGGATGGGCTACGCACGGGACGGAGGAGCCAGAAGACTCTGATTGCTTCATATGATGCAGGAGGGGGGCATCCCCAGCTGCTGATAACAGCGGGTGAAGGCGATGGAGCCCTCCTATCTTCCCTGCATGTGGAGAACATCTTCCTCACCTCCATCCTTACAGCCTCCAAAGGACTGATGGACAGACTACGCAGGAGAACTTGTCTGAAGACTACAAAACGAGATCCTGACAGGCGATGGGATCGACTCTTACCGGCCTCTTGCTAGCAGTGACAGAGAGCGCGGTCCCCAACAGCACAGTGTCGCGGAGATCATCACTCGCATGGCGACTGTCCAGTGACAGTTCAATCTCTCATTCTGCTTGGATGCTGCAACCAAAAAGCTCCCCCAGCATGAGGGTGGGTCCCTTTCCAGGCGAGGAGGCGCAGGGCTGACAGCGAGCCGCTGCTGCAGGCGGCAGTACGCCCGACGGAGCAGCACGGAAACCCCTGGGAGCAGGTCTGAGCTCTCAAAAAGCTCACTGGGTGCCTCTGCTGGGGGCTACACAGCTTTGGAGAGAAGAAAAAGGCAGCAGTAGTGGAAGACAGCTCTCCTAGCAAGAACTAGCATCACTTTATTCTGGTCCCACGTGAAATGCAGTTAGTGCTCCTGTGACTAGAGCAAAACTGGGATCAGTCCAGGCTTCTTGGGTCTGAAGCTCAGTTACCCAATTTGCTGAAGCGATGCTGTGCTGACCTAGGTATAATTGTCCCCAGGGTGCAGGGGGGACCTAGACTGAAGGAACGATCCTCATGGGACAGCAGAGTTTGAAGCCTCCTGGTTTGTCTGGGGAAACAGCACCAACATCATGGAGAAAACAGGAAAGAAAAGGAAATTACTGACACTGGAAAACATGAGAGGGGATGGAGAGGGGTACATGCACAGCCACAGCAGAACTAGGCTTAACTTAGAAGACAGCATTCACCACAGTCTCCATCAAGCATGGCATCAAGCCAGGAGGGAACACACGCGTTGACCCAAGAGAGGTGACCCAGTAAAGCATCATTTCTTTACCACCCCTTTGGTCCTCAGATGTTGCATCCCTTGCAAGCCCCTAACACCGCTCTTGCTTGGTGCTGTGCCGAATTTTGCTTCCCCTGCTTATAAGCAGCTCACAAAGCCTCCGGTTAGAGATGAGGATAAAGCAGCAGCGATCCAGAACATACTTCTTCTCCAGAAATTCCCCCCGAGAGCACCGGTGACAGAAAACATGCTGCCTGGTGGAGGGAAGAAATCAGGCCCCAGCACCACCATGTCCAGACCTGGTTCTGCCATTCCTCCCCTGCTTGCAGCACCGCCGGAGCTGATGCACAACTGCCGGAAAGGTGTCAAAAAGAGGATGAGTAAGAATAGGAGTGAATTTTCAGTTCTGCAGATCCCAAGGCTGGAAGCAAGTCTTACTGGTTTGGGTGGGGGCACGCAGAGAGAAGAGGACTACGCAGCTTCTGGGATGTCAGCTAAGTCAAATATTGGTATTTGGTCCTGGAAGCAGAAATACTCCCCAACACGAACCATGAGGTGACCACGTCTCTGAGCGCTGTGACCGTGAGGCACAGAGCTCACGCTGTGCTAACAGAGAGATCAGCCCCATCTTCTGAATTCCTGCGAGGCATCACTGGGTAACACACTGGTACCAGTGATGTGGTCAGAGCCTCCACTCGGTGGAGACAGCAGCGCACAAGAGCTAAGGGAGAACCTGCCATGAGTCAGATCCCGCTTCTGGGTACCTGCAGCCCATCCCTCTCGTGGTGGCTCATCTGGCTTAGACCCTACCTCCTTCCACAGGGTGCATCTAACTCCTTCTCCATGTCTTTGAGCTTTCCTGGGGAATACCAACCTCCTTTACTGTTGTCTTTACTGAGTTGTGGAGCTTGGCAATCCAAGAGGCTCTTCCTTGCCGAGGAGAGGAGGCAGAAGCCTTGGGATCACACACTGCGCACGCTGTCATTCAGTGGCGTGCCTGGTTGCTCCTACAGGCGAGGTACTGTTTCATTTTCCAGAAGAGACTCTATGGATTTTAAACATTAAAGAGGCAAACAAACATTGCACTTGCACGTATCACTCCTCTGACTAAGTAGGCCACATAGCCAATTACTCTATTACCAGTTCTGCCATCTCACAATGCTCATTTCAACATTGCTGCCTGCTTTGATCATCAGACTTTCATCTTCCGATGACGTTACAGCGACTTTCATGTCAAATACAAGCATGTGAAGACAGAAGAGATTTAAGGAGGCCTTGATGCAGACTCATCGTGGGGAACTGGAAAGGTATGGGTAAAAAGGGGTTCCTGGACACATTTAGGTACAGCTTCCCTTGGTCCTACACCCATGATAGTTCATGAAGCCCCAGGCTTTAGCACAGACAGATGATGCAACAAGAAAATAATGACCGTGCAAGAAGTACAATTTTGGCCATGAAGCTGAGTAGTCCAGGTGATGCCTCACTGGCATCAATGCAAGGAGGACACAAGGGCAAAGCAAGGAGCTCTTCCAGATGGAAGGACAGAAAGGCAACGGCTGACTGGTCACAGCGGTCTGCTCTGCAGGGTAACACTACCCAAGAAGCTAGCGGCCCCCATTCCAGTCGGTCTCCTGTGGAAGCAGGAAAGCAGGAGAAGGGGGTGCAAACCGAAGAGCTGCAATGTGGTGCCGTTTTCACCTTTGGAGAGCATTTCTTTCTGGCTGTGATAAGCAGAACCGGCAATGACTGAAAGCAAATGGGGCCCATCAGCTGCTGCAGCCAGAAGAAACTCGCGTTTGCAGTTTGCTTTTTCTGATCTGGAGTAGCATTCTCATAAATAATGAAAGTGACTAAAAGCTACTTAAAAAACACACACTCCTCCCTTATGAAAGAATGAGAAAAAAACCCAATTATAAAAGGACATTTCTTCCAGCTAGGAATAATTTGTCATGTAATTCTCTGAAGACAGCAACAGAAACATGCATGCTCTGTGCTCCCTTTTGAGTGATCTGTGATTGCATATGTACTCAGATGGCTTCTAATGAGGCTATTTTTATAGCACACATCCTGCTGAGCTTTTTGGGAGGGGCAAATCAGTCTTCAACGTCAGCTCCTGTGTATTTTCTCCTCAAAAGGAGAGGAAAAGGAAACAAATGCGGAGGAGGACATACCGCTCTGAATCAACACCTACAAACAAAGCTCTTCCGCCCCAGCAGCAAACGTGGAGCATCTTCAGTTTTTTCCTGGACACCGCTCAAGCTGGAAGAACCAGAGACACATCACTAATGCCTTGATGATACCAATGATGGTGATACCCAACTCCCCCTCGGCAGAGCATGCTGTGTGCCCATTTACACTACTGAAACACACTCTTGTATGGTCCTTGGTATGCTCTTCTGGTCTGCAGGACCAAAGAGGTTCAGAAGAGCACAGTAATGAGGACCGTGCAGTGGGCACCTGAAGGAATATGCTTTGCAGAGCCCACCAGGACAGTATCATCAGTGTGATGTTACAACTTGTCTTCCTGAAACTGATGTGCAGTTGGTCCATCCCAAAAGACCCCAGCTGTCAGAAAGCAGAGGAAGCAAAAAGTGGGGGAGGCTGAAACTGGGCTCAATTTACAGATGTCTGCCATGGTTTTAAAGGAACCAGAAGGCTTCTGCCATGACTGGAGGACAGAAGTAGAATGGATGGAATAGATGTAAATGAACTCTCATTTTACATGGAGATGATGCAAGCAGAGACAGAAAAAGAAAGATATAAATTGAAAATCTGCTTGTCTGATAAATTAGTTGTGGTGGCCTTCCTACTCCCTCCCCAAAGCTCTTACTTGCTCCCTGGGGCAGCCCAGCTGCGTGGGTACCGTGCCTTACACCAGGAGGAGGGAGGTAGAGCGGGTCAGGAAGCCCCTTCATCAGGGACATCTCTTTTGCAGACATTCCTAGGCAAAAAGATTTTCAAGTTCAGGGTTCAAAGAGAGAAAAGACAGGAGCTATTTTTCCCGATGTTACAGCTGAGCACTTTGCTTCTAGTCTCCATGCCTCCTGCTTCAGCTTTCAGATGTTCCCTCGCAGACTTGAAAGCCAAAGAGACCGACCTACTCATCCAACCCAACCTCCTGCATCACAGCTCAGAGAGCCGTTCCTCCGTCAGAACTACATCTGCAGCTTGAGCCAGTGCCTCTCCTACAGAGGCTGTCTTGATTTTGATGCATAAAGTGCTGGAGTAGCCATCACATTTCTGGGTCCCTCCTCCAAGTAATTATTTTCCAAAACAGGCACCGTACTTCCAGCATGGATTGCTGCCTCCAGCCATTGGTTTGCTGGAAAAGAGATCCTGTAACTGGGAATCTCCCCTCCATAGGAGAGAACAACCTCTTCTGCTGCCTCTTGAATGAAGCAAAGCAAACACACTTCCTTAATGGATACTGTATACACACTAAAATATGCCTTCTAATTCTTGACTCTTTCCACAAAAGTTTGGGAACCTGTCCACGTTTCGAAGCATGGATACTGGAGCAGGACAAAGTATGCCACCAGCACTCTTAATAACACACACGATGGCAGCACAGGATGGTGCATTTGTCTGAAACCCAAATTTTCACTTGGCCACAGAGTTCTACAAGGAGTTCATGGTTACTTGTGTCCCACCAGGAGATTTCAGTTCTCTTCACAATTACCACTTTCCAAGATGCCATTGTGTAGTCTCAAAGGGTTTAACCTCTGAAAGCAAACGTTATAGGAAAAACCTGTTCACTCATTTTGTGAAGTTATTTTAGGGAATAGGAACTCCCTCCTCCATCAGTGGTACAGGAGGGAAGACTTGCTGAACAACCAAAAAAAAGAAAAAGCTGCTCAGAACTTCAGGGCATCTTCCACGTGCAACATGCTCTTATGAACCTCATGATTTAAGGACTTCAAGGTCACTGCTACGTTGCAAGTGTTACTTCAAGTCTCTGTACTTGTTTTGTCCATGGTCCTACAGGCTGTATCCTTGGTTGATTGGTTGGTTTTCTCAACAAGGCTGGTGGATCCACTCTTTGCCATATATGACTTTCCTGAACGCACTGATTACTTATAAACTGATCAAAATAAGCTGAAGCTAACCAGGATGAATGTGCATCTCTCGAAGGCTGTGAGGCCCATGATGCAAATCAGGCAATTAGACTTGGGGACATCATACTAATTGGGCATGCAAAGAAAATTTCTGAGGCAAGAAAAGCAGCCCAAAACCCTGTCCTTATCTGGGACACATTTAAGTTTTCTGCTTTCTTCCCCCAAAATAAACTGAAATCAGAGCATGAGACCACATCCTTCTGCAGGCAGAAGTATAACAGTAACTGCCACTTAGGTTTTCCTGGAAGAAATTTGCTCAATAAATACCAATATTATTATGGAGTTCATAAATTTAGAAGGACCTAAAGGCTTTTTAGAAGAGACATGCCTCAAGTAGGATCACTACCTGCAGGTGAGGGCAGCCAGCTCTTAAAAACGGAGGCAACAGCCTTCAAAAACTCCAAAATAACTAATGCAACACTTGGTGGTATGGTGTGGTGTGGTGTCAGTGCTAAAATCTAGGGAAAACAAACAAACAAAGCAGCTTACTTAATTTTTCCAACTATCTTGGTCTACTAAAACACACAACCTTTCCTGACAACAAACATCATTTCAGTAAGAGGAATCAATCGTGCGTTCATTCCTCAAGGAATGCTCGGCAGCTCCAAATCCTTCAGAAAAGGTGAACTACAGGACCAAATCAGGCTGCCTTTCCTCTAGAAATTTAACATTAAAATACAAACCAGAACAATAGTCAAGAGCCACAAAGAATTCCTAAGGTATTAGCAAAACAAATTCCCTTCAGTCCTTATTAGGAATATCTTGAGGACGGTTTGAAGAGGAAAGTCTAACCAAATATAAAAAAAATCTGGCTTATCCAACAAAAAACAAATGCGCACTGTTTGCCAAAAGCAAAAGAATTCAGTCAGATAAAAAATGCGACATACAAATGATGCAGGTTAAAAACTAAATTTAAGATGACAACAGACTAGCTGCCAGCGTCTTTAAATTTTCAAGCGTGGAAATGTCAACAAAGAAATTCAGGGAAAAACAAAGAGAACAGATTAAGGGGTTATTTATATCGGTGAAAGAGCTCTATGTTGCTTGACTAAGAAATGACTGAGGGGGTGACAACTGTCTGCAAATGTCCATAGGTCCCCCGACATGGCCACAGGAGCCTACGCCGGACCGTGCCACTGACCCGCCGGCGGCAGCGCGGCACGGCACAGCCGCAAGATGAATGGGATAAAATGAGCAACGGGAAAAGACAGACAGAAAGGAGACAGGACCTTGGGAGTGGGAAAACTCCCCAGCTGGGGAGTGATACAAATGAGGTGGCAGATGTCCTGTTGCTGGAGATACACATGCATTTAACGTAAACAAGCTATGAGGCTCTACGCCACTACCAGAACAGCCCCAAGCTGGCCAGGAGAGGGGGTGACCCAAGGAAAACACTCCCTGGTAACTCAGCTTTGCAGAGGACGTTATGGCTACCATGACTCTGTACTTTATGGCTCCGGAAAGGGACGCTTCTCCACCTCACACCATCCGAAGCCCTCTGAGGCTCTGGCGTTTGGCAAATTGCTGTGGATTACACAGAAAATATGCCGGTCCCACAGGAGCTGGGATGAGTCTGAGCGCGGTCGTCTCTTCGTATGCGTACATTTGAACTTCTCTCGGGTTTCAAGGAAACCTGCCTGGGTTTCCCACAGCTTCTGTGCTGGTCGCAGTACAGAACTGAACTATCCGCTTCTCTTAAATTGGCCAGAGGGGACTTCTGGGGGGGTTTTGTGGTGGTTGGTTGGTTTGTTTCTTTTTGAAGATGGCTGGTGAGAGTTCTTCAGAGAGCACCACAGCTTATTAAATACCTTGCCTAATTATTAATAGTTTTCTCTCTTTCTGACGCAGGATGAGTCTGAAGCTCTTCACGCTCGGGGACTGAAAATCCCACAGGTGGCCTTTTAAAGAAAGGGGAAACAATTTAAATCATTCTGCTTCTTGGAAACACTCAGCCTGTCCCCATGCACATCCCTCCGCGGGGTGTGAAGCCATCTCCTGAGGTTCGGAGGACCACAACTTCAGCTTGGGCACGCACGGAAGGTGACCTCCCTGAACGCTGGGGACCTGGTGAGGACTGGTCAGCTGGGAGAGAAGCCTGCAGAAGAGCTGGTGCCATCCCAGGGCAGACCCTCCCTTGGGTTACGGGAGCTGCTAGGAAGGACGCGTCCGCAAAGGACAGAGCAACATGGGGAGGAGAGGGAAAGATGCCACCAGCTAGGCTGGAGAAGGGTGAACTGAGAAGGAGGAAAGTAGGTGCAATCACTTCTAAATACCTTCTCCTCCAGCAGGAAAGTCACATCTTCTAAGATAGAGACTGAAACGACCAGACTACCTAAGCACCACGGCTTGGTCTGGCGTATCAGGGAAAACTGCACCATGTCAGAGGTGGGAGACCTCCACGTCCCCTCAAAGCACCCACTGGAAACGCTCCTGCCTGCACAGCGCTCTGCCTCCCTCCAGGCCAGCACCGCAGAGCCCTTCTGCTGGACCTCCATCTCCAAGAGACCTCCCACCCTTTTCAGGACCTCTACCACAGTGCTGTTAATGCTGCAATAAAGACAAGACCCGTCCGGGCCCTCACAGCCAGCTCAGAACCCCAGAAGGTCTGGGATTTTACCTCCGTTTCGGGAGCGGAGCATGCTGTTCTGCACAGCTACATCTGTGCTGCGAGCGGGTTCCCCGGCTGGTGACAGCCCTGGTGCAGACGGGGGCTGAGCTTCCAGCTGGCTCCGTTCCCTCCGCAAACAGATGCAGTTCCTATATCA
>NW_009203209.1:0-2020 GCF_000690835.1 Fulmarus glacialis | reverse complement strand
CTCGCACATTAAGCGTAGTTAAGTCTGAAAACAAATCTAATGACTTTAAAATAAATAGCCAATGGAGGACTCGAAACTAAAATTCTTCCTTCCTCTGACACCCACCATATAAACAATAATAATTATATAAAACCGTGTCTAACACATGACTACACAAGGCTCTGGTGACCAAGAAAAGCACACGCTGCTTGTCAGACATAATTGCACATTTGCTTTTTCAATTATTTCTTGTCAAGATCCAGAGCCCACCATCTGAATGCTGACATTAATTATTGGTAAGTAGTTAGTTTTACAATAGCGTTATGGAGGCTCCCAACGATTACCCCGAGGTCTGCAGCTCCCAGCGCTGTTCCCACCCTGCCCTCCAGTCCCTCCAAGCCCTCCGGGACTCTCACGCAGACTCACACCAGCGAGTGATAGCAAATCTGGTCCACCATGAGCAGAAGGGGCTTCAGAAGAAGCTTCGAGAAATCTTACAGTAGACAGCAGCAAGACATGCACAAGAGCCCACGTCACCTACTGATGCCATCTTCCAGTTGAGTCCCTTCTGAGCCCCACTCGAGCACCCGACTCTTGGCAACACGCTCCAACAGCTAACTGCCCATCATGCAAGAAAAAATCCTGCCTTTTATTGGCTTTTAATTTCCTGCCTTTTAATGTTGTTGACTGTCTCTTTTTTTCTTGCAAAAGGAAGAAAGAAGTCTCTGATCTACCTTTTCTGGAGTGTTCAAAAACACGCACAGCTTTGTCATGTTGTCTCTTAGTTGTCATCTTCTCCAAGGCAAACAGCCATCTCCCTTCTAGCTCCCTTCAAGGAAGGGGTTTTTTCTGTGCTCCTAGTAATTCTCTTCACTTTTTAAAATTTCCCATTAACAAGCATCCAGTGAGGTACAGGAACCACACACAAGTTAATAAGGTAGGAGAACAGTGAGTGCTTTCTGCCACCACTAATTCTCAGCTGCGAACAGCTGTACACGCTGAACCGTGTTATTTCAAAGGCAGCAGACAGGCCCGATCAGAGCTGTGGGGGTGATAAGATCATAAAAATTCTGTGCCTTCAGAGCTTTTAACATTTACTTGAAACAGAATAAAATCAATTCAATACAATAAATAAATAAAAATAGGATCGACCCAATACTACAGTCACCACATTAAGATCAAGCATGCTACAGTAAAAAAAAGTTGCAGAAAGGTAAAGTTGTCCTCGCAACCTTATTTTGCTTATATTTTTTACTGATATAAATTAATTGTTAAAAGCTTCCTCGATAGTTTGCAATTAGTGAGAGTTTCAAGCAGCAACAAAAAACATCTACCTTGTATCTCTAGCCACTAACAGCCTCACAGATTTCATCAAAGCCAAATTTCAACCTTCAGTCACTGATAGAGCTTTCCTGAAATACTAAATTTTTATTCCATTTTATTTCTTTTGAACAGACTTGGTCATTTTTCTTCTTTTGACCATCTTTTGTTCAATAAGGCAGATGCTGAAGTAGATTTTGTTTCCACTTTTCTAAAAGAAAAAAGTGCTGGCCAGTCTCACACCTCTCTACGTACGTACAAAATAACAGTGACGATGGAAGGCAGTTCTGCCCCGCGATGGGCGCTCGGGTACCCGCCTTTGGCACGGCCATCGCTCACGCCCGGAGGATGCTCAGGCACTCGGCCCCGAGGGCACCTCCCGCACGCCCGGGAAGGGAGGACACCCCAGGGGACACCCCGAAGGGTCAGCTCCCACGTGGAGAGGGCACTCGCCCACCTGCTCTGCAAAACGCTCCGGTGAGAGCTACAAAACTGAGTCCAAAGTCAGAATAAAGAATTCTGGGGAAGGAAGCAATGCCTGGCTCCTTTCCCCTTGCTCCTCAGCCTACGCCCAGTTTTCCTTCCAGTGCTTCGTTGAGGCTAATTCCCAGCGTCCCGAGAGCGAGCACTGCTGGACCGCACTGATGATCCACCCCAAAACTGGGAAAAGAGGTTTTCCTCTGCGTAAGACACCCGATGCTGGCGCTGCCCCCCACTGCCG
>NW_009203208.1:4274-37963 GCF_000690835.1 Fulmarus glacialis | reverse complement strand
GGGGCCCGGGCGGCGCCGGTCCGGGGAGGGTTGCCAGGGGGTAGGCCGGCAGAGAGGAAAGTCTTACGGAAAACGTGCGGGAAGGAGGGAAGCGGAGCGGTGCCGTCTTTTTATCGGTGGTAAGAGAGCCCTTACTCGGTCGGTAACTTGAAGGAACCGTGGTGACCAGCTGGTATCGAATTTATGTATTTTCCTGTACACTGGAAAAAACTGTCTTCACTTGGAGTTGGAAGTGCCTGGGTGGGGTTTTCTGTTTGGTTGGTTTTTTAAAAGAAAGTAAATATAATGCTTCACGGAGGAGGTACTAAAAGCTTTACATTTATCTAGTGGAGAAGCGTAATTCTTAAGCCGTGTAGTTATTAACTCGTATAAGCTGTGTGCCTTGCTAAGGCCGGTCTGTCTCAGGCGAATAACGCACGGCGCTGCTCGCTGGCTCCTGCCGACAGGTGTGCCCTGCCTGAGCCTTCCTTTCGGGTGCCGTTGATGGTCTTTGAGGAACTTCGTTTTCGTCTCCTATGCGAGTCTCTGACTTGCGGAGGGAGCTGGTGTGAGGGAAGCTTTCAGCCTGTCAGTAGTCTGTGGGAATTCTGGTATAGCTTAAGCTCTAAACTAGCCGAAACTGAAAAGCCCAAGACTATAAAATCACCTTTGCTAGCTTGGGGGGACAGAGAGGAAGAGGAGCAGCAGTAAAACGCATTCATCCGAGACTGGGCTTTTAGCATTGATTGTAATTCTGCAGGTTGGGAAGTTTGCGTCACTGAAACAAGTTATTTGAACGCAGCTTGTTCCAGTTTTTGTTTTGTTTTACTGTTTTCTGCGGTGTCGGGTGTTGTTACTAATATTAAGTTTTTAACTGTTAATTTATTGTTACAGAAAACCTAAAACTAAGAGAGCGAAAAGATTTCTTGAGAAGAGAGAACCCAAACTTAAAGAAAATACAAAAAATGCTATGCTTATAAAAGGAGGAAATGCAAACTTAACAGTGACTGAAGTGCTTAAAGACATTGTAAGTTGTTGGACATATGTATGCGACCTTTAATTGTACTGCCTTTTGTGCTATACCAAGGGTACCTTCCTTTCTCTTTTTCTTACAGTTTGCATATTGTCTGCTGTAAGATTTTCTTTTCATACTCTTTCTGTTCCCCAGATTTCAGATTGACTGGTATTCCAAAGGTGTCATTACCTACCCCTCAATAGAAATTATTTTTTTCCTATTTCGTCTTTGCCAAAAGTTTTGAGCTTATTCTCTTCGTTATTATTTTTTCTATGGTTGTCCAGTATATAAGGTGAAGTGTTGCAAATCAATTTGAAAACAAGAGAATTAGGTTCAGAATTGGGACTGGATCATACAGCTGAAGTCATATCCCAGAATCCTGTAAACTGCTTGTGTGTATTGATACGGCGCTTTCAGCCTTTCCCAAAAATTAAACTTACCAATCCTGTCTCCTAACTCCATACCTGAAAATATTATAGCTGTTCCTACACTTTTTTTCTCTCCTTGCTTTGTTGTTTTCTTACCATCTTCTGCTGATGATAATCAGGTGGTTGTTCACTCCCTGGTTTTCCTCATGCCACTAGAAGTAGAGGAAAAAAAGCCATTACACGGCTTTGATTTCAGCTGTTTATCAGTTACTTTGTTATTTCTTAGTTTCTAGAAATAAGTCCTTCTGCAATTAATTTGGAACCAAGCTTAGTACTACTAACTTCAAGAGTATTACTGTGAGCCGACCTTTTGAAGTGACTTCTTTTCTAGACTGGTTTGCACAAACAATTACTCTATTTCATGTGATCGTGTAAGTTGTAGGGTTTTAGAAAAAGCAGTGCTGTGTACTTAAATGTATTAGAACTAACGTGTTTAACTTTGTCTTTTGCAGTATGCTGTGAAGAAGCCTTTTGCTGTACTGTATAAAAAGTAAGTGGTCTCACTTTGACATCTTTGAGTCTTCTGACGAGACAGCATTTGGGAATTTCAAAACATGAATAGCATGAGGGCTTGAACAATGGAAGGGGTTGCAGAAGGTGACTGAGATTCATCATACTTTTCAGTGGACTGGAAACAAGCTACACGTGATCAGCGTTGGTGCTGAGCCCAGCTCTGTGCCAAGTGTTACAGAGCAGGATTCAGCAAACTTGAACAGTTGGCTTCTCTGACTCTGATCCGTGCAAACAGCTAGCGAGGTTCTGTGTCCAGTGGGTAGGCTGGAGTTCTTATATCCAAATTCTTAAGAATTTGAGTTACAGATTATAATGATAGATACGTCTTGCTCAAAATGGGTACCCAATATCTGTATGGATGTAGTGCAGAGATGTTAACTGCAATAGCTAAATTTAACGTTGGATGAACAAGCAAGGGCAGTTGTTTCTGAAGTGTCACTGATGGTGGTCTGGAAGTCAGGCCCTGGAAAACGTGGAGGAAAGTACTTAAAATGGCAACTGCGGCACTAAGGAACTCCTGGCAGTATTAATATGAATTATGGTTTGAACTAAAACCTCTACTGCTGGAGTTTCCAGTAGAATGCAGAATTTTAATGTTATCAGAGAACTAATTAGAAGTGCTTATCTGGGTCTGTTGGTTTTGGTTTTTTTTTTTTTTTAATTTTTTTTAAATTTTTTTTTTCCTCCTCTCAGGAAAAATATTACTAGGCCTTTTGAGGATCAAACATCGTTAGTAAGTATAAACCACGTCTTCTCTTATGACATTTTACTGCCTTAAAGTCATGAAGAACTTTATTGGAGGATAATTTGCTATTACACTGTGAGGAACTAGATGAGAAACAAAGTTTATAGGGAGTTTGGATAAGTTGAAGATGGAGGCTATGTCTAGATTCATGGCGTCATCAGCGGGCATATTTTTCCTCTGACTGCAAGACAGAATTGTCATGTTGTGAGGACTTCGTCTTTACCTTAAATGCATGTTTCTGTCAACTGACAGGCAAATGTAGGAGTCTGTAACACTATTATAAGTAACAGTGCTTAATATGAAAGGAAGAATAAAGCATTTTATTTTTTTTTTTTAAAAGTCAGTCCTCTAAAGTGCCATAGCTTATGAACAACTTGTTTTCAATTTGGTGAATTCATGGGTTAAAATAGTTAAATGGAGGGGTCATGGATTTCTGTGACTTCCTCATGTTTGAATAGAGGGAGAAAAGGCCAGCAGAGTACCACAGGCAAACACATGCATCAGCTGTGCAAGTGTGAGGTGGTCGCTGAGAGTTCTGTTCCAACATTCAGTCAAGAACTGTCAGAAAAATGCGCAATTTCAGTTAAATATGCGTATTTGGTCTGCAAAGAGGTTGTAGATGTGGCTCTTCAGAGGCTTGGAGGGTATTTTGGAAGGGGGTGTGTGTTTGGAAATACATTTGGTGATATGCCCTGTCTGGATTTGGTGTTGATTCAGTGCTTTAAGGTCAAGATAATTTATGAGCAGGAAGGCAAAAAATAGAGGGGCTAATCCTAAGATTATACCTCACACATTTGCACTTCAATCGAAGCGTTACTTTAACTGCTGAAATATGTCTGTCATAAAAGCAGTATATGTATTTCCTTCAACAAAATGAGAGAAAGGAGATAGCGATGTACAGCTGTGGTTTTACAATAAAGACAAAACCGAATTATCTCAAAATAAGTTGTTTCGTTCCCAGTGATCATGATTTGGTAATGTTTGCTCTGTGCCACTGCTGACTCACATAGGGAAATAAGGGTCAGCTTTCCAATGTGTGAGGCAGTTGTTGAAATAACTCACTGAAAATGCACGCTGAAGTTGGGAATTTGGGGGTATTACATTAAGTAAATCTGTGTGTGAAGAAAAAAAAATTAATGTATACACACAGGACACAAATGCACTTTCTTGACTGAAAGGGATTGTGAAATTGAAGGGGAAACATATCTAAGGAATTTTCTGTAAATAAAAAGGGAGAGGCGGGGAGAGATGGCTAAGGATCCTTAATGATCGCTAATGATCCTTTTTAAAAAAGTGAAGGCAGCCAATAGCGAGCGCTAGAGGAGTTGCTGAAGTTGTATTGGACAGTTGAGTTAAAGTATTTTTAATGTGTCGGGAACAAAAAATCATTGTGGTTGCAGTATAGATACACCAACATGGAAAGTTACTTAATCTGCATTAAATCTGATGCTGAGGTGTTGTAATATGTGCTTCTGTTCTGTTCTTGGCATGAAGCACAGTAATGCAGCCATCCCTAAAATATTGTGAGTGGAATGGAAAACTTACCGTAGGCAGTGAGGAAAGATTTGCAACATTATTTGCTGAAACTAAACCTCTTACAATCCCATAGCTAGATGACTTAGTTTCACAGTCACAGGAACTAGCTGATCATTAGCTGATGACTGGTTTAAACTTCTGATAATTTCTGGGAAAATGTGGCAGCTAAAATCATCCTGATATTTTAAAATAAGTTCCTTCAGGGAACTTTAATTCTTGTGCTCAAAACAATGGGGTTGAGAACAGCATCAACAAATAATCAGAGCCTAGAAAGATATGGAAAGTCAAATCAAGTTAGGTTTTGTTTTTTTTTTTTAACTTGGTTACAGGCATTTTTTTAAAAGGGCAATTTTGCAATGTATGTGATGTTGCAGTATATGCAGGACACACTTGAGACATTTGAATTTGTTGCATCTTTTTAATATCATACAGCTGATAGAGAATTTACGTATATCAACATGCAGTGATTAACAGAGCTGTATGAGCAAGTGTTTCAAGGGGATGGTTCTGTTCTTGATCTGTCTACAGTGATTTGTTCGTGCAATTAATCCAGCCTAGGATTGCTCCTGGGGGTGTCTCTCCTGACCTCCCAGAGGGGCAGAGCTGCAAAGTCCTCTCTGAGCTGCTGCTGTTGCACGGGTGGGAGGAGATGCAGCGGCTCTTTCTGCTTCACAACTGCTAAGTGCAGGTATAGAAACTCTGGTACTTTGGGAAGTACTGGGTAAATAGCATGTGTGTGTATCTAGAACTGGTTGATACATAGAATGAGGGGCTGCCTTGAGAAACAAGAAGTGCGTAAAAAGGCTTTGGAGTTGGACATCCTCAGAAAGAACTGCTGTAATGTTAGCTCTGAACATAATACCATAATAGGTCTACTCCACCTGGAGAAAAGATCTTCTCTATGATAGTCACCACTGGCTTGGTTTTAAGTTGCATCTTAGTCTTAAATAATAAATTGACGTCAAGTTGCTCTGTAGTAGGACTCTCGTGCCCAAGTGTGAGAACATTAGATATTTGCAGATGTTCCTAGGCTTGTTGTCAAGGGAATTAACTGGTTCAGAAGCTGTTAGGCAAAGCTGATACGGTGCATAAAGCTTAGCTGGGTGACTAAAATGAGGCATTACAACTGCAGCCAACTTGCAAATACTTACCCTTCAGGCAAGGAGAAGTGGTTGAAGGTATCTTATGTAAAAACAAATAATGAGGAATTATGAAAAAGGGCATTACAGATAAAATGGCAAGAAAAAATTGCCTGGCTTGATCTTTAAGATTGCAATGGGAAATAAAAAAAGAAATTAATTGTTATTTGAACCTTGAGTCCAGCTGTCAATTTTAGCTTATGTGGACCTGGACATGCTCAAAACTCTTCTGGTAAGTGTAGTTGCTCTTCTCATTAAGCAGCTCCTAAACTCACGTGTTTGTGATGTATACCTTCACCAAATATTTTAAACACTACAAACTGGAACTCATGAGTTTTGTTCTTTCCCTCAATTGTAGGAATTTTTTTCCAAGAAATCGGATTGTTCTTTGTTTCTGTTCGGCTCTCATAACAAGAAGCGACCTAACAACCTGATAATAGGTAATATGTCTCATATATGGGTTTTTATTTGGATGAAAGGTCTAGTTTTCAATGAATATTTAAATAGCTCAATTTTCTTTTTTTACTTTCACAGGTCGCATGTTTGACTATCACGTCCTAGACATGATTGAGCTAGGCATTGAGAAGTTTGTATCCCTAAAAGATGTCAAGGTAAGGAATCATTAGTTCAGTATTTCAGTGACACCTACTGGTGGATTTTTTTGGTGCATTGGCTTTTTCTGTGCTTTTAAGTAAGGACAGGAGTTGTTTAAAAAAGCGTTTCATGCAGTATATGAGGATTGCTAATTTGTGTACCCCAGAATGTTATTTTTATGCTCTGCTTTTTATTTTATTTTGGTTGTTTTGAGCAAGTTTGCAACTTTCTTTGCAAATTCTTTTTTTAGACTTGGTTTATTCCTAATGGTTTGCTTTTTAATTCAAGAGTTACATTTACAAAATTCCTTAGTCAAGTTCTGCTCATGGTAGGTTTCTATATAAACTGGTGTAGGCTTTGAAAACTGAAATCCCTCTTCTCAAATTATAACCAAAGAGGGTCACTCTGCTGACTGAGATGATTCTGAAACTTGCTTTAGCTTTCAGTAGCACATAAATGCCAGTTTTCAGGGAACTATACTTAATTCAGACAGAGAGCTAACATCTTGATTATTTAAACCCAGAGAAAATTCACCTTTTATGGCTATGTTAGGCTCATTTTGGCAAGACTAACCACGTATTAATAATATGTTTCCTAACATGGTCTGAATTTTTGTTCTGTTTTAAAATTCTTATTCCGCAGAACAGTAAATGTCCTGAAGGAACAAAACCTATGTTGATATTTGCTGGTGACATGTTTGATGTAAATGAAGAATACAGAAGACTGAAGAGCCTTCTTATTGGTCAGTATTTTGATTATTTGAGCAGTAGGATTGCATAAATCTGTAGTAATATGATCTGTTGGGAAATGCTGGTTTGTTAATAAAAGTTTGCTTATGTTCAGCACAGAAAGAAAATAAGAACAGGCATATCATAGAATCATAGAACGTTAAGGCTGGAAAAGACCTCTAAGATCATCAAGTCCAACCGTCAACCCAACACCACCATGCCCACTAAACCATGTCCCTAAGCACCTCATCTACATGTCTTTTAAACACTTCCAGGGATGGTGACTCCACCACTTCCCTGGGCAGCCTGTTCCAAGGCCTGACCACTCTTTCAGTAAAGAAGTTTTTCCTCATGTCCAGTCTAAACCTCCCTTGGCGCAACTTGAGGCCATTTCCTCTCGTCCTATCGCTAAGTTCATGTCACGTGAAATTAAAGTTAACTAATCATTGTGACTGTTAGAGGGAGGAAAAAAGACTAGCCTAAAAGGCTCCGAAGTTGAAACTTTGTGTTCATTAAAATTCATGACTTTGTGGGAAAATTCTGGCATTTTTCAAGAAGTCTTTACCTTGTAATTGTACTGGATCATCACTTCTCTAACCAAAAAAATATTTTTGAAGTATCTAATTTGAAATCGGTGGATTAAGTTCGGAAAGTGGGATATTTTTGCTTATAAAAAAGTCAAATCGGTATAATTGAGCTTGTGTTTTTATAATGAAAGCGTTTTCTGTTGGAAATTTGACCAATTCTAACAAAAGTGCCATTGATTAGAGTGTTTGGAAAGAACATGTGCAGTAAAACATCAGCTGTAGATAATAGGCTCCAAGGCAGGCTTGGAGCTTAGTAAACAAACTGGTGTAAAGTTTTTCATTATCTCAAGGTTGGAGGCTCTGGAAGATAAAGCACATTGTGGGTTTTTTCTGGGGAACTATAAAAAACGATTATACTTTTCTTAGGGTAGCTTTTTGGGACATAGAAGTCATATGGTACTGTATCTCTTGACACAATAAAAGCGTCTTGCTTGGTAGAACTAGATCTAGTAAGTAGGGTGGTGATTTTTTTCTTTTTAATAGGTTTCCTAAAAGTAGATTACTTTTTTTTTTTTCTTTCTTTAGGCTCTGGTAAAATACTGAAACTGGCCCAATAAGAACAGTCTTGTTCTTTCAGTTCCATTCTTGGGTTGTACCAATTCATAACCTTACAGATTTGCAAGATCTCCCTTTCATATAAAATAAATATTGGTTGGGCTCTTTTTTTCTAGGCCAATGGATAAATGATTGCTCTTTAGAAATAGACCTTAAAAATGAGATTTTTTTTTCCCCTTAGTATTATAATTCCTTAAGGCAAGATGTTTCATCTGGAATGAGACTGAAAAGGGAGCAGGAGAGGAGAAAATTTGCATCCTCTCAATAGAGCTGACTGGTTCTTGGGGATAGATGAAAGGCTAGTAACTGTGCTTATAAACCTTTGAAGGTGGGTGAATATTGAATACGAAGATAAGTGAGTTTTAATATTGCACGTTTGTGTATGAATGAATACACGATGAATATTTACTCTGTAGGAAGCAGGTGCATTATTTTCTGAAGTGTATCTTGTTCAGGCATCTGCACAGTGTTGGTGATTGGCATCCAGATGTGCTCATGCACCCCATGATCAAACAGCTTGATACCTTAAATGGAAGACATGCATCGTTAGATAGTTGCCAAATAACTAACTAGTCTTTCCTGTCCTATTGCTTTTGATGTTCATCTGTCCTTTCTCCTCTCCTATTTATTTGCCTTTAATGACTCTGCAGTCAAATGTACTCAAATCAACACCCAATCTTTTTTCTTGAATGTACTCCAAGTACTCCAGGTCTTAATGTTCTGCTGACTTCTATGAAACACCTAGATGCAAAACAATAGACAAAGGAAAAGGTTAAGGAGTGTAAAGGCTTGAAGGTATCACTAACCAATTAAAATTGTTTAAGTAATAATTTGACCTGCTTTAAACCTGCCCTTAACTGATAGGGAAGAGCTGATTCTTTTTGTTCCTGCAAAAGATAGTGCTTTTAAGCTGCCACTCTATTGCTAAGAAAGATAGAAAAATGTCTTTATAACAACAGCAAATATTTTGTTACTGTGGCAGTATTGTTGGGATCCCAGAGAGAATATTAGTTAGCTAACAGCTTGTTGTTGCCAAAGCAATGTGATGCCAGTGATGCTGGTGAACAAGCAAGCTTTCGTTGTCTTTTGTGTTGTCAAAAGGGTTTATGCATGTTTGGAATATCATCTTACAGCAGTTTCTTAGTAAAATTAAAAGCAAGGGTGAATTACTGTCTTCTTGGTAACCAAACCCTATGGTCTGCTTAAATTGTGAAGTGGAAGAAGTTATTTAGGAGAAATAAATGGCAGCTGCATTTTTCTCTAGAGACCTGGAAGACAGAGACATCCCATTCTTTCTCTTTTGGTTTTCGTTGCCTGCTGATGTGGTAGTGTAGGAATTCATTTACGATGTAAGTCCCTGGAATGCCGTTCATGAAATTCTAATAACTTTTTATGCTTGTATTTATAAAATGTTTCATCTCTTACAACGCTGCCTGCTGGCTAATTCTGTTAGTGCATACCCATTTCATCCTAAAAATGGCTAGGCTCTATGTGACTTGCTTATACACTTTCTAAAATGTTGGTTTCCAGGAGACCTCTACAATTTTAGATTGAGCATCAGCTTGTTCTTCATACAGCTTTGCTCACACAGACTTTTTTGAGTGTCTCAAAAGATTTGTGGGTTCCTTCTGGCCAAGCAAGGGGATGGCTGGGAAATGTCTGGGATAGTCTGAACTCCCCTAATGCTAACCATACCTACATAGGTAACAGTGTTACCAGCTTTTGGATACGAATTGGTGCCAAAAGAAGTGTATAGACTCATGTTCCAAAATAATTTAGGAATTTAATCTGGAAATGGAAAGGTCTTGTGAAGCTCTCTGCGGGAAGAAGTAAATTAGAAGTTCTGGAAACATGTTGAGGACAAGGGGGAGAAAGAACTAGGAATGGAAAGGAAGGAGGAAGCAAGTCTCTAGTCCAACCAAAGCAAAAGTTGTAAATTAAGAGTACATTAAAAAAACTTCAACTCTCTGGGTATACTGAAGTGTAAGGTTTCTGCAGCTGTTTAGTATTGCCAGGAAACAGAAATTCCTGACCACCTGCATTTGTTGGAAGAGATCATCTTGTGGGTAAAAAGATGTATGATGCCACAGGAAAATACGAAAGGGAGATGTTGCCAGTAAAACCACTGTAAATGTAAGCTTGTGTACCCGCAGAGAACTAGTCGAAGGGAAAATATATGCCAGAAGCAAACAAAATATTTTATTTGCAACTTTTACTCTAACTACAAGCTCAACCCACAAGAAGAGGAGAGAGAGTATTTCATCGACCAAGGAAATTTCCTGGCTAGACTCCAGCTGATATCTGCCAGCAAGACTTTGTTTTGGATGTCACTCCAGTGCTGATACTCCTGAAAAAAGGTAGTGGAGAAAAAGACGACTAGCTGAGGATCTGAAAATGGGACAGAAAGGAAAAGACTGATGTGTTTTGCATCTGTTAGCAGTTTCAGCATTGCCCTGTCGTGTTTATTAGCACACCTTGTTCCCTCAGTCAAGGTCACATTCTTTCTCCACCCTCTGCATATGTTGGACAGATTGCTGTGCTTATTGCAAGCTTCCTGATTGCACAGTGTTTTTTTCATAGCCTGATATAAGAACCTCACTAGAGACGACTCATTTTGTATTTAGCCTGTATTTCAGTGTTCTCTTTGCAAACTAAGCAAGTATTTCAAGTGTCTTATTTTTATAGTTATGTGTTGCTTATTAAGTAGAGAAAACATTAATTGTAATGACGAATACTGCTTTACTTAAAGGACAGAAGTGCTTTGTTGTGGGGGAGGTATGGAAGAAACGATGTATCTAAACTTTTTCCCCAAGTCAGTGAGAGAAAATGTAGGTAAGAGTAGACAAGATACAGTTTCAATCTGTTTTGTACTGGTTTTGATCCTTCTTTGTAGTTGCGCAAATCTGGCTCTGATTAACTCTTAAGTATCAGTTTGTTGAATGATGTCTTTAAACAGATATCTGAACTAATGGCTTCTCTGTATTGATCTATGTTTAGCTGAGCAGGAACTGGCCTAAACACAAAATAAGATACATTTCATTTTTCTGACTTTAGAGCTGAATATTTAGAAGAATAGAAAATGCAATTATCCCAGTTAGCTTAATAGAACTAAGTTACTGCTCTGAAAGTGTATTTGCACTTCTCCATGCACTTATTTTTAGATAGCATGTATATTGCTACCAAATTATCTCTGGGAAGTCACTGTGTTCCTGTCAGGAGTTCTATACGCGTTTGGTTTCACCAGTGCAGGAGCTAACACCTGTAATGTTAATTTTCTCTCCCATGTTTTGGCAGGGCTGCAATTTTTAAGTAGCGGCTATTGCATGAGATTCCCATTAAACGTATGGATTCGGCTTTTCTAGAGCCATCCGATGTATAGCCTTGCTGAGTTAGATGCAATAAAAATACCTAGATAGGGAAGGAGTTCACATCAATGATGTGATGCGGGTCTGTTATGAAATAAACCGATTTTTTGTAGCCATCTGTTGGTTTGGTTTTCAGCCAAGAAACGTGGCATTTATTCTTTTAAAATACTCTTTCAGATTTCTTCAGAGGTCCTAGTGTGCCCAGTATTCGTCTGGCTGGTTTAGAGTATGTTTTGCATTTCACAGCTGTAGATGGGAAAATTTACATGCGAAGCTATAAGTGAGTATGCGTTTTATCTATTTGCTTTTTGGTACACTTGTCAACCTTTCCTCAAATTTAGCCTGTAGTTGTGTAATTGAACTGGCTTGAGCAATAGTTTGCTGCATTTAAAACACGTAATGTGTAGAGGTGTTACAGCATAACACAGAGTAACTTGTACAGCAGAAGAAAAACACTTAAGCCCTAAACCTGCTGCTTCTTACTTGTTGAGCTCCCCCTTCTAGCTAGGATTGCTCTTTCCTATGGTTGGATTAGCAAGGTGGTGTGAATTAACTGGGTGAATTCAAATTACAGTCTTAGACTTCATAGACTTTTAGTCTGTTCTCTGGCTGATTTCTAGGACTTCCCTCACTTAGGTGTTTGTCAGAGAACGACAGGCAGTAGGCTGCAGCCAGTGATACACCAGGGGAAACAGGAGAAGGCAGGACAAGACAATCTTTCTTGCTGCATTGGTATTCACCCTCACAGTTCATGGCCTTGCCTTAGCAGGCTGTGAGCATTCATAGCTTGTGTTCCATGCGATTTTGATTTCTCTTATAACAAAATCACTTTTATCAGTCTCATTCTTCAAAACAAACAAACAAACAAAACTTTCTCGGTTAGTGCTCAGGTTATTTTGCTGTAAATGATAGTAAATATTTTTCATGTCTATTAATACCCAGGGCACTATTTTGAATTTGAGGAGTGATACGGCTTTCAGGGTACTGGGACTGAGTTTTAACAGTAATACTGATAATACTGGTCTCATTTAAAAAAAAAAAAAAGGTTACCTTAGCCAGGTTATATTTTCTGTGATGGAACAGATTTAATATATTGTAAATTGTTATTGACAGACATCTTTGTCAATAATAGAGTTAGCAGTAGTAATTGTTTTTAATAGTCTTCCAAATTACAGGGTTGAACCTGCCCTTTAGGAAGACGGATAAATCTTTATCACAGAGGACAATGTTGATTTTGGTTGTTTTTCCCTTCTAGGGTGCTTCTGAAGAAATCTGGCTGTAAAATACCAAGAATTGAACTGGAAGAGATGGGACCTTCATTAGATCTGGTTATGAGGAGGACACATTTAGCTTCAGATGACCTTTATAAGCTGTCTTTAAAACAACCAAAAGCCCTGAAGGTACGTACCTTGGAAAGTATATTACTTCCAGATCTATATGTGAAGAAGAGCAAAAGCTGAAGTATTAATTATTGTATATTCGACCAAAGCTTACTTTTATATACGCCAACTAATATTTCTGGGGCCATAGCACTTTTGTGGTGATCAGCTGGCATACAAACTCTCCTCTGGTAGCGTGTAAGAGCAGAACAAATCTTAATCTCTAAGCTCAAACAATGTATGTGGCCTTGCTTTTAGGCACTTGATTTGGTAATTTAATTACTGGTGAACACAGTGATGGTAAGGCCAATATCTGGCTTCTCACCAGAGCTCATGGCACTTTCTACTCAGAAATACTAATGTTGTTCTTCCCTTACAGCCTAAGAAGAAAAAGAATATCTCCCATGATGTGTTTGGTACAACTTATGGTCGAATCCACATGCAGAAGCAAGATCTTGGTAAACTGCAGACACGAAAAATGAAAGGGTTAAAAAAGAGGCCAGCAGAGAATTCAGCTGAAGATGGTGGGGTTAGTCCCAAAAAGTCAAAATCAGCTTGATAGTCTGGAACAGTTTTGAAAACTCTTTGTACCTTCAAATTTAGTATATATATTGTAATATAAGTTTGTCAGACATGAAAGATTCAGCTGCTGTTAGCTTTAGTTTTATAAAAAAATCTTCTTAATGATTTGTCATTTTAAAGGGAACATGGGGGTATTGAGATTTAACATGGAACTTGGTTATTTAAAATAAAAAACATGATATAACTTGCTTAGTTTTCCGAAGCTGAGTATTTATTCTCTAGGTGTTAGCAAACACATGCTAGTCAAGCAGGTGACTCATTTCCCTGAACAGTTTTATGGCTGGGAATCCTTGATAATCAACTCATCTTATAAATTCTGTGCAGGACCAGAGTAGTGTATATGCATAACACAGGCAACACAACTTCCCTGTTCATCTATTGTTTACGTATTTCAGTTTTTGCACAACTCAATAAACTATAAACCATTTTATAAAGTGTAAAATCACAATATGTGTCCGATGCCAGACTATGTTTTTAACTATTGCACCAAGCCCTACTTTACACTTGCAGAATCAGGAGTGATTAAGGTGTTTTTACTGTGTTCATCACCATGGTAGCGAAGTACCTAATGTTTGCTTTAGGCATAAATGAAACCTTTACAGTTTGAATTTCAATCATTGATGCTTGATTTGCGCCCAGAATGGAAGTACGTGAATCAACCATGAAAGGTACAAGTCTTTTCTTCTTACCCTGCTTTCCTCCTGCGTTTGTGCTCCTGAGTTAGTGAAGACTCAATAAAGAGTTGGGTAAAGGAAATGAGAGTTTAAGAGCTTAGTGAGACTTTGGTGTGGTGTTCTATGTTTTGGAACATATTGAAAAACCTTGCTTTTTTTCTTCTGCTTGTCTCTTTGGAAAATATTACTCTGCCCTTTGGCATAATTATGATAAAACCATATACACTTTATCATCAACACAGCAAGCTTGCTCATCCTAGTTACGTTTTTTATACCTTTATCTTTTCGTAGTCGTTTTCTCAGTGTAATCAGCTGAAGTGTCACATTAGAAATAGGTGGTTTGTTATTTTTACTTGTCTTTTGCATCCTGGATGGAAGCAGTTAGGCAGCTTTGCTCTCCTTATGTGAGAGCTGAGCCGTAAATGCGGCTGTGCAAATGCCACACCTGATGTTCTTGCTGTGCTGGTTTGATAAAATTTGCAGTGTGAAAAAGAAAGGGCTTTAAAAATTTGGGACAAACATATTTATCTTCAATGTATTACCTGATTTTTTTTTTTTTTTTGTATCATTACACAAAATAAATTGCATGGCTCTCTAAATCCTTTTCTCTGATCTATAACCATGTGTTTGAGAAATTGATAATTCTATAAGCTACTTCAGGTATCTTTCTGAAATACAAATCACTACACTTTTGACCGAAAGCCATGTTTGGTAATAGCTGTAGAAGAATTCTACTAATGGGCATGCTGTCTTCTTTTATGAACTTCTAGTCAAACCTATAGTCGTAAAAGTCTGTAAGTCATATTTTCCTAATTTGGAAGCTAATTTTGGTGCTTAATTTGATGTTTAAAAACTGAATTTCATAGAAATAATGTAGACTGTCTAACATCCTTTTACATCTTAATGCTAAAAGTGAGACAGTTATTTGGTAGCAGTCCTCAGAGATAAGCTGTTGCATCCTGGCATTGGTTTTGTTTAATGCTGCTGCTGGGTTTGCTCCTTGCATGAAGAGGAAGCTCGGACAGGGGAGGGCTACTACATCTGCTGACAAGGGAGTCTTTGGCCCCTGCAGTTATCGCAGCTTCAGAGAGATGCAAAGTCCTCTCGAGCGCAGGAAATTGGTCAATGGGGAGAACCCTGGTGCATTTATTCACCCTTTGCAGGGTCTTTTGTCTCTGCTGACTGGAGGTGGAACCTGAAGTGCCTGATGTCCTATACCTGTGGCTGTTTGTGTGAATACCCTTTTATTCTTACTGTTTGTACTTGTGAAATACAGCCACGTAGTAAACAAAATGCATTAGATATGTGAGGCAAGGAGAAATTCACCTGGATATAGTGTAAGGATACTTAGGCTATGCTTTTTCATACTCATCATTTTAAAGTTGTGTTGTTAGCAAGGATTAAAACTTGCTCCGTTTCTAATAAATACTTCGTACTACTCAAAGTGGTGCCGTTTTGGTGCAAACTCTGAGTGGGAAGTGGAAATGCTGTCTTGTTTTGTTCTCATGGCAGAAATGATCCACTCTGTATGACGAGATAGGATGAAGCCAAATTAGCAACTGAGTTCACCCCATTTCTTTCAGAGAAGTTTCAACCTTGCTGTGAAGCATTGATTAAGCCACAAGACTCGTGGCTACTGTGATTTCAGATGTACGGCGTGTACAACTGCACCTCTGCGTGGTAGGCAATTGCTGCATTTTGAGTATCTGATTTAACTCAAGGTGAATGGAGATAGGAGGGCTAAATATAACCTTTCTAGTGGCATGTTCTTATTTCTCACAGTCTTCTAAAGTGTGAGGAAATTCGTCAGGTGCTGCAACGTAGCTGCGTGCATGGGGAATGGAACATGCGGTGCTCAAAGGGCAGCTGATGGCAAGGCAAGCCCCTTTCTCAATTGCCCCTTGCTTCCAGAGTTCACCAGGCTCTGAAAACACATAAACATGGCCCCAGGGTCTGCGTGGCACAGGCAGGGCATAACTGGCACGTTCACCCCTTTAATCTTACCTCCCAACACACTGGAGATAGCTTTATTTACGGGTTGAGCAAAATAATAATAATAAATTTGGTTTCAAGAAAATCCCTGTGGGCACAGCATGGTTCCGGAGGCTGTACCTGTGTGGTAAAATGGAGGTGGAGTTGCAAATCAGCAGTCAAGCCTGTGCTGTCTTCAGTCTAGCTGGCAGGATGGCAATGGCAGGGAGGGTACGATTTGAGCCTTCTGTGGACCCTCGGTTTGTATGCTGATGTTGCCCAGCTGTGCTGCTGGCATCTTCATTGCTACTGCCACCTAGGCTACTGTCATAGGTGACTAATGATATACATAGAATTTATGTTCTCCCTGCACTGTAAACTCTTCTTATGTGTGGTGTGATTAGGAAAGGAGGAAGAGAGGTAGATATTGTTCAGTGTGTGATGTGCTGCCTTCTTGGGATTCCCACATTTTGGGGAATCAGTCCTGGGCACGTATAATCACAGCCTTAGCTTTGTGCTAATATAACGTGACAGACTGAGCGCTGAGGGGGCTGAGTGGTGTGTGTTTGAAAAGAGCATACGAACTCCTTTCTATTTCCTGGATTTTGTGGGTTTGACTTTATCTTTACGGTACCTTAGCAACCTTACTTGTTTTCACTAAGTGCTTTCTGGGTTTGACTGTGAGGGTTTCCCTCCCCCACTGGCTTGGTTGCAGCTGGGGAGGCTTAGAAAAGAGTGTGAAGGGAGGAGAGTTAAATGTCATAGACATACCAGGTGTTGCACTGACTGCGGCATCCCCAGCCAGGGGAAAAGAAGCTGACCATAGCTTATTCTATATGCTATCAAATATAAGGGGGGGTAAGGAGAGTAGAGCAGAACTGTGTTAGAGGCATTTTCAATATTAAAGAGAGGGAAGTGGAAAATGTGCATAATAAATGTAACATAGCCATACATAATACATATTAACATGTGTATTACATGCGGTGCAGATAGTTCTCCCCTGTCTCCAGTGCAATTTATCTCTTCCTTTTGGACTGCGCTGAAGTGCCTCTAGCAGGGCTGACACATGGTAGTTGCAATCCAAAGACACAGCTGAGAAATAGGTTAGTTGTATCAGAAGTCAGGTTTCCTAAAAATATACAAGGAAAAGAGACATGAGGCTCCTGAATGTGAAGCCTGTGTTGAACTGCCTTCCTAAATGGATGAATGTTCAAAGTGAACAGTATGGCTAACCCTGTATAGGAAGAATAGCTTTGCTGTCATGCATTTATGCTGAAGATAGTGAGGAGGAGCTGGAAAAGACATTTGGGGGGGATGTGGGGTTTCTGAGGGACCTTCGCTACGTGAGAAGGTTGGGAATTGGTTATCTCTGAGATCATGGTAGGCAGGGGGGACCTAAGTGCTGTGTGGGCAGAGAAATGAAGATGGGCGTTGGGAGAGGAAAAATCTACAGGTAATCTGGGATTAAGCCCTATCCTAAATAACATGGGAATCATCTACTCAGAGCAATCAGTGAACGCAGTAGGCGTTATGCTGGTCGAGAAAGTTCTAAGGTGTCTGTTCCTCATTCGTTCTTGTTCTCTTTGACTTTCAGGCATATTCTGTCTACTTGATCTTTTTTTTTTTTCCTGCTCCTCTAAGATAAGCACAAAGGAATTCAGGGGAAGTAGAGGTAAAGTTTTGAGCAGAACTTAACAGAAAGCATGTGTGGTTAATGACATTCCCCCAAATTCTCATTATGTTCCCTCTTTCCCCTTTGATAATCCCATAATTCTTCCCATGATGCAACACATCATCTATAAAATCTCAATTTCTCACTCCATCCATGATACCGAAGTAAGCCCCTATGGGCCCTAACTGTCTTCTGTTTTGATTGCTTCACTTTTCTCCTCTTGACTTCCTATATTCTCAGAGCCTCCAAACCAAACCAGACACAGTTGCAGTGACCCATTTCTTACTGTTTGTCCAGATCATCTCTTCGTGCTGGCAAGAAGTTGAGTTTCTTGTCCTTTATTGCTCATGGTGATTGTTACATTAATCTCTTCTTTCTGCTCTACTAGTGGTCACAATTTTGGTCTCCCTCATCTTTCTCAGTTATCTTCTGTACTCCGCACTGACCATTATTTGCTTAATTCTCTGTTCAGTTGATCACTGCAACAATCAAGGCACTTACTGAGAGCGTCCAGGCAAACTGAAACAAGGAATCAAGAGCCACGTTCAGCATCAGGAGTCAAACTCCAAAGCCAGAGGTCAGGAGCCAGAATCAAAAGAGGGGATGAGATGAAGAGCTGTCCTGTCAACCATAGTATTAGGCATGTCAGGCAGGCAGGGAAATCTGCAGGAAAGGTCTAACCAGGCCTGTTTCTCCAGTTGTTACCAAAGTGGGAGAATGTGAGCAAGAGCACTGACCTGTTGGTGCCAGTGGAAGGGATGCCAGGCTTCGCTCAGCAAATTTGGAAGGAGATTCTTGGTTGGTTATCCCCTGCCAGGGGGTTACGTACATTTGCCTTGTGCTACATTGCCTGCAAAGATCTGAGCAATGCACAATAAACTGGATTTTTTACATATACAGTGCTGCAATGCAAAGTAAGATTAATTTAAAATCTATCTTTATCTCCCTCTTTCCTAACATTAATGTGTACTCCATGGAGAAGGTAGTGCTCAGCTCGCATGCAGTGAAGGGGCCTTCACTTAGGACTGAGCCCTGTGTGATCAATTCTAAGGCTGTTTTAGGTGCTGGAGTTATTTCTCCCCTTTTTAAATCTGCAAAATTAAACCATTGATTGCTGCTGCTGGCCTCTAGGCAGGAGAATTACTGACGCTGCTTTATGCTCTGGAATTATTGCTGCAACAGTGACTATCTACATTAGCTATAGACAGGCACGCTGGGGCCTAACATCAGCTGTTGCCAAAAGATAGTTTAAAAGCCTCTTCCCTCCCTGCCTGTTTTTCAGATAAAGGCGTATTCCTTGTACTAAGTCAGGGTTTCTGTTTTCTAATCCAAAAAAGTCCACGAGTAGTTACTACTTTTCAGTTTTTGTTGCAAGTTGCTAACATTTTTCTCCAGTGGAAATTGAGCTCCTTGGCTCAGAAGTTGCTCTCTCCTCTGGGGGAAGGTAAGGAAGGGAACACAAGTGAGGGGGGAAAAAAAGATTCAGGCAAAATACCTCCTCTCTCTCCTGCTGTGTCATGCTCTTGCATGTGACAGACACTAGTCCCACTGCAACAAAGAAATGGTAAGGTATTTAGCAGTATAAATTCACACCAAACATCTCTAAGCAAAGCTGAGCTCTCTTGGTTCTCATGAGCAAACAGCTGTTTGGCATGCATCACTGCCAAAAGACGGGCAGTCACATCTGCTCTATCAAGAAGTTTGTATTGGGATGGTTTGCTGCAAAAAGTGCAATGCAGAACTTGCATTCACCTCCCATCACAGCCATTTAATTTTTGTAATTGAAACCAGATTATTACAAAGAATTAATGAGACCCTCCAAAGTGCACATGCAGCAGGCCAATAAACAGTAATAAGCTTCTAATTCATAAGAGGTGATAGATTTCAGCTCCTGTTGGCTTAATTTGCACACGGGAATAATTGCTTGCTCGTTAGGATTACTCAAATGAAATATTAGGCAGGCTTTATTTTTTATGTCATGAAAAAAAAGTCTGTAGGCGCTTTTTTTTTTCCTTCTTCCTTCTCCTTTCTTCTCTGAACATACCTGAGATACCTAAGGGCTTCTACGATACTGTAGCACAGAAAGGCAAACAGCTGTTCAACTCAAGTGCACTCTGTAGTTGATGAGCGAGGGGTTTTCTGTTTGTGTTCCAGATGCTCGTCTCTTCAGGGCTGAGCAGAAAGGCTCACGTGAAGAAAGATTCAAAGACGTGGTAACTGCCGAGCATTTCCTTCTCGCTTTCCTTCCAGAGAGAGAGGGATACCCACTCTTCCTGCCATTAGCCTCCTCCAGTTTCTCAAAGGCAGCAGGTCATATATCATGATATTTCTTAAAAAAAAAAAAACCACAAACCCAACGCTTCATAGATGACACCATGTGGGGAGTTCAGCAGCAGTGCTGATGTAAGGAGTCATGAAGGTGCAGCTGTTTGTGCGCCTGGCAACCAGATCAGGGAATTAAAAGGCAGGGGGTGGGGGGGAGAAAGGGGGGGGCTCTTTGTTTTGGAGCTGGATCAGTTCCCCGATCTGGCTCACAGCACAGCTGGGTGGTGCACTGCAGCACTGGGGGGGAAGCAAAAGGCTGGGAGTGGGATGGGAGATGTGAGGGAACTCTGCCGCTTGTATTGCTGCTTACAGTAATATCTGTAAGACCGTGCCCGAGTTTGAGAATTACTACGGTTCTGAGTCTGTTCTTAAGGAAACCAATGGTTTTTGGGACCTATGTTTGCCAGCAAGCTTGATCACAACTTTCCCTGTGAAGAAGATCACTTGTAACACCATTTTACAGATGTGTCAGCGAAGGTTAACTGACTTTTTCAGAAGGGATTTGCTTTAGGAACAAAGGTAAAATGTGAAAGTTGTGAGTTCCCTGCCTGTGTGGCCTCTGTTGGTGGCTTTCCCGCACCTTCCTGTGGCCGGAGTCTGTGCCGTCTGTGCTGTGGTGGAGCAGCTGGCAACAGTGCTTGGCCAGAAAGAAGTTGACCTAAGTGGAACCACTCACAACTTGTGATTTTCTTTGCAAAGAAAGCCCCTCAGAAATTTTGAGGTTTATCAACAAAGACCAATACCACCCAGCCCTGGTCAGTGGTAAGAGAGACACTAGTTCATCTGTGTGCCTTTTAGCAAAACACAAAGAAATCTGTTCAGATTGGTTTTAAGGCAACCTTCAAAATAATATTCAGGAAACTTATCCTTTCCATCAGGAGTAACCTTCTGACAAAACTCCTTATGTGGCTTCTGTTTTAGCTGGAAGGATTTTCTCTGCTATGAAGATTTTTCAACAGACGACTTTTCCCTCTCATGCTATGGCAATGAATAAGACTTTCTGAGCTGCATTGAACGCTTTTGTTTAATGAATTTGAATAAGATTCAGTTGTGCTTGTTCTAGTCTGAGCATGATCAGAAATACTGCATGGTGGTATGTTATGTTTGGAAAGCTAACACGGCATCTTAGCACCAGCCTCAAAACTTGTGAAGAAGATTTAGTTATTTTCTCCAGTTATGAAAAATATTTTAAATTTCATTTAAATTCCATTAGACCCCTGTTGCTGTTTTCAGGAGGTAATAGCTGATTAGGTTCTCAGTTACTTTTCTTTCAGTTCCTGGAAGGAAATCTATTCTGTGGCTTACGTGGCAAAGTGACTGAAGAGTTTAAGTGCGTATAGACAAAGCTGTCCCTGTTAAGGAAAAAGTATGGTTAAAGGAATACTATGAAAAAGTGAAAAGTGAAATGCTTTTTCAGCGTGTGGGCTCCATAGGACACGATAAATCTACCCAAAAGATGGTCTCATGCATGAGATTCTATCACGGGTAAATCTCGTTCCTTTAGAGACTTACGTTTGTGGCAGGAGATTTATGCTACCTGACTGGTATGCCTGGAGGAAAAGATGTATTAAATGCTAGCAGAGAAGAAGGAAAAACTTGTCAAAATTTGTGGTTTATTAAAATGGTGCCAGCATTTGGTCAGAGCCAGCTACACCAGACTTGTAATCGATTCTGGGAGCTGAGTTTACAGGAAAGTTTTCTTGTTCTGTTAAAAAGTAGAAAAGGATGAACTTTTCAACCTAGTAGGTAAAGAGCTAGTTTCCATGGGACTAACTTTGCTTTTGTCAGCAAAACAAATGAGTGTTAAGAAAGAATAGGCAAACTATTAAGACAAGGCATTAGTGAAGGTGTTTTCTCACAGCGAAAGCCAGATGACTGAAATTAGAAACTTTCTGGTCTTCTAAGTGCCCTCTTGGACACTGAACTAGACATCTGACTTGGAAAATAGGAAAAGGAGAGATAAAAACCTATATCATACTTATTCATATCTGCAAAAACAATTTTGAAACCTGTATGAAAAGTGTTTTTTGCAGGGGAGAAAGAATAATCAATTATAAAATGAAAGTTGGAGCAAGATCTTTAAGACCTTTTCCCATATGTCACACAGAGAAAGCTGTCCCCTCTCCACACGCATATAGCTGCATGGCTCTCCATAACTGCATCGCAGTATAAAGTGACATATCCTTCCTACCTAAGGATCATGAATCATGTTCCATTTGTAAAAGATCTTAGGCCCCATTGAGACTTATTAAAAAAAGAAACCCAAACCACAACTTCCCAACTTTATATTTACTTGACACAGTCTGTTTTATAGCAGACTTGTTGGAGAGGTTGGTCTTAAATCTTATTCTATTCTTATCCAAATCACAGTCCAACCTTCAGGAAGAACAAGTTTTGAATGCTTACATTTATTTATTTATTGTAGGACAGTAAAAGCCAGGTTCCTCTGAGAAGGGTCCCAAAATCCTGTTGTGCTGGGCATAGTAAAAAACACAGTGTAAAGAGAAAGTCCTCACCAAGATATTGAAGTAGCACATGGCTCTTCAGAGACTGAACATGGCTTTCCTGCATTGCAGTAGCTTCTCCTTAAAAAACAAAAAACAAGGTGCCTTAAGATCTTATCCTTCAAGGGCTCCTGTTTACTTGCAATCACACATTGCACACATTCTTCCCTGGAGAACCCTGTTTCTTATTGCTGCTGAGTAAAATTCAAGGGAAACCCCTTATGAGAACAAGCATTCCTGTTTCTTTGTTTGGAGAATCGTTATTCCTCTTTTGTATTTTGTGCTTGCCAAGAAGTACTTGTGTGATTAAAGTGGTTTGTTGTTTTAGATCGATAGTTCAGGTGTTGGATACGAGAATTGCTGGATCCAGCTTCCATGGGCCAGAAAATCTAAGTGTTTTCTGAGGGAGAGATCTTAGTGGGATCACTAAGGATTAGCAGTTCTATGAATAAAGATATCTATGAGATGAATGTTTGTAAGTGACATGAACCTCCCTTTTCCAGACAAACACGCTGGCGTTTCATAGTCAGTCTGTGGTGAGGAACAAGCTGTTAGGAAAATGGAATTTCTGGGAATTGCAACATTTGCAAACCTTGTGTTGTTCCAAAGCAGAATGAAAAGACAAAACTTCCCATTGAACGAAAACTCTGGGGACAGAAGAAAGTTGATTTGTGACCATGGAAACATTTCATACCTTTATATTCAGTCTAACATGCTGATAATGCAAACATCAGTGCTAACATTTTGTAAGTTGAAGAAAAGAAATTCAATTAATAGGAAGCACATTGCTTTATTGTTACTTCTACCCATTTCAAATTTTCACCCCTGTCACAAGACCAAAAGAACAACCATGCTCAATTCACATCAAGAGTTCTTTTCATCTAGACCATCTGACATGGTCTAGAGAGTGACTTTTCTGAAGGTAAGACTCACCCCTTATGTGCTGGATGGGTTGTCCATGCAATTTCCCCCAAACATGGGAAAATAAACTGCAACATCTGTGGTGGTAGCAGGGAACCGCATTTCTGCTTCACCCTGGAAGTTTAAAATAAGTGTCCTGTTCCACTTTGGGAAAGAGCATGAGAACAGGGAGAAGCTCAACAGAACTTTATTTCAATACCTCTCCCATTGTTTCCTCGGATAAGGATACCTGCAGTTTATAAAGTTCTTGAGGTGGAGATAATCTCCAGTTTGTTGTGTTTTGTTACTACTGCATCTTTCTCTCATGACTTTTCCTATTGGTTTGTTAAGTATATCATTTTGGCATCTTAAACACTTTGTATTGATTAGTTCCATAAGACAATTTTGTTGAGTGAAATGGTAATTATTGGGTTAAACTTGAGGCCTGATAGGTCCTTCATTTGAGAGTTAGCAGATAAACATTTCCCTTCACCTGTTTCGTGCCAGTCATGATTTTACAGGCCTCAGTTTCCTTACTGATTTCTCTCCCAAGATGAAGTCTTGATCAATTTAAATGCTTTTCACATAGAAGCTGTATCACATTGCCAGTTTGTCCTCTTTACACTTTTTCCTAGTTCTGTTATATTCTTTCTGAGCACAGAATTTTATGTAGTATCAAAGGTATTGTTGCATGACTAATTCTGACGTGGACAACACTTTCTTTTTTATTTTCTCTTCTTAATAATGATTTATGTTCTATGTGCCTGTTAGATATAATTGTTTATGGAGCTATTGCTGCCAGAGAAGGAGCCAAATTAAGGCCAAGATCTCTCTTCTCTATTGAACTTTCTAATGATAATAACATACTAGAGACCATTATTTTATGTACCTAGAGAAGGTTTTTTCCACATTTATCTTTTTCAGTATTGAATTTAACCTGCTATTTTGCTTCCTAGTTACTGGCTATATTCAAATTCTTCCACAGCTTGTAGTTTGATAACACAATGATGTGACAAAGTTTGCTGATGATGTTGGATAAGTTGATGTTGTAAAGATGAGTGCCCCCCGCAAAGATATCCAGAAGACTCTTCTGCAAAAGCCATTTTAATGCCAGTCAAATTAATTTCAGTGTTGGTATGTGCAAGTGATGAACAAACCTGACATCAGCTTAAAAAAACCATGTGTTCTGAATTAACCATGGCTATTTGGGAATGAGATCTTACGATTATATTAGAAAGTGGAAAAAGTCACTCTGATACAGTCAAAAAAGCAAATCAAATGTTAAGAATTAGTGTGGGAGGAGGAAAATGAAATAGAGTACAAACATTTGCTGTTGTATAAATTCAAAGTATGCCCATACCCTGACTGCTGAGTGCAGTTCAGCTACCCCTGGCCCCTACCTTGAAAAGAGCTGTAACAGAACTAGTTTTAGAGATTCGGATAGACTAGAAAGCTGGGCAATCGCCAACTGTATGAAATTTAACAAGAGCAAGTGCCGGATTCTCCACCTGGGACGGTGTAATCCTGGTTATACGTGCAAATTGGGGGATGAGAGGCTGGAGAGTAGTCCTGCGGAAAGAGATCTGGGGGGTTGGGCTGATGGCAAGTTGAATATGAGTCAACAGTGTGCCCTGGCAGCCAAAAGGGCCAACCGTGCCCTGGGGTGCATCAAGCACATTTTAGCCAGCCAGTCGAGGGAGGTGATTGTCCCACTCTACACGGCACTGGTGTGGCCCCACCTCGAGTACAGTGTGCAGTTTTGGGCATCTCAATATAAGAAGGACATCAAACTACTAGAGTGTGTCCAGAGGAGGGTGACCAAGATGGTGAGAGGCCTCAAGGGCAAGACTTACGAGGAGTGGCTGAGGTCATTTGATTTGTTCAGCTTGCAGAAGAGAAGGCTGAGGGGTGACCTCATCACAGTCTACAGCTTCCTCATGGGGGGCAGCGGAGGGGGAGGTGCTGATCTCCTCTCTCTGGTGACCAGCAACAGGACACAAGGAAATGGGATGAAGCTGCATCAGGGGAAGTTCAGACTGGCCATTAGGAAAAGGTTCTTCCCTGAGAGGGTGGTCGGTCACTGGAACAGGCTCCCCAGGGAAGTGGTCACGATGCCAAGCCTGCCAGAGTTCAAGGAGCGTCTGGATGACGCTCTTAGTCATATGGTTTAGTTTTAGGTAGTCCTGCGACGAGCAGGGAGTTGGACTCAATGATCCTTATTGGATCCCTTCCAACTTGAGATATTCTACAGTTCTAGTTCAGAGGAGGGCAAAAGTGATCGAAAGATATGGAATGGCTTGTACAGGAAGAATGACTGAATCAGCTTTTCTGCCTGGGAAAGATATAACTGAAAGGGAATATAGCAAAGATACATGAATTAATGGATGATATGGAGATAGTTAATTCTCCATATGTTGTTCTTGTATGGGAAGAGACAGTTAATTTGGGACTATCCAATGAATCTTACAGGAAATAGGTGGTGCATAAAAGGATGCGTTTTTTTCACACATGCAGTTAAGCTATGAAACTCCTGCCAGAAAACACCGAGTGATAGAACAAGTCCATTGATCGTAATTCCACTAAGGTCGGGGAATACTAAAAGGAAGCTACTACTTTTTACTTCTTTAGCAACTACCTCCGCGGTGGGATGGTCTGCACCTTCGTGAAGCTCATGGATGACACTGACTGGAGAAAGCAGTCAATCTACTGGAGGGCAGGATGGATCATTCCTCCAGCTTAGCAAGTCCCTTCTGAATGGCCAACAAAAACCTCATGGAGTTCAATAAAGCTAAATGCACAATCCTGCATCTAGGATGTCATAACGCCATGCACCAGCGCAGGCTGGGGATACACAGGATAAAAAACAGCTTTGCAGAAAGGTGCTGGTAAGCAACCAGTTGCATAGGCATCTGCAATTTCTCTTGGAGCAATGAGGACTAACCACATACTGGTCTGTATTAGGAAGAGCATGGCCAGCAGGTTGAGGGAAGCGATTATTCCTCTGTATTTGACACTTATGGGGCCATGTCTGGAGTATTGTGTTTGGTTTGGGCCACCCCAGAGCAAAAGGGATATTTACAAACTGGAGAGGGCCCAGGGAGGGTCACCAAGATTGTCAGGATGCTGGAGAACATACTGCATGAGCAGAGGCTGAGAGGGCTGGGTTTGTTCAGCCTGCAGATGAGAAGACTAAGAGGGGGCTCTAATTCCTGTTTTCTACCACCTAATGGGTAGTTATCAGAAAAGAAGTATTCAAATAAACCTAGACTACATCTGTGTTTCCCAGGACTTGTCATGCCTTTCCGCCTCCTGTGTCATACCCAGGTTGACTTTAGATAGGTAGGCTTGTTCTGAGCAGGCAGAGCAGGAGAAGTCAGGTAGCTGGGGCAGATGTGAGGGCCTGCACTGAGGACTCGGGGCAAGAGGTGTGCCCTGCGGGCTGGGGCTTCTTGGGGTAGGAAGGTTGGGGATGGGAAGGATTGTGAGAGTAGGGGAAAAGGAGGAAGTCTTGGGAAGAAAGAGAAACTAGGGAAGGATGGGAAAAAAAGATGGAAAATGTTGCAGGTTCTGAATTGAAATGATGAGAAATGGCTTGACTCTGAGAGTTGGAGCAGGTTGCAAAATGAGTTTGGAGACAGAAGGTCTTGGGAGATAAGAAGTCACAGCTGGGAAAAAACACATGAGAGGGGAGAGTCAGGGGGTGAGCATGCTGTGCTACACAGGAGTCTGGGTGAGAATGGGTGGGTATGACTGCGGTGCCTCCCTGCCGCCTCTAACCAGCTCTGATCTGGAGACAGAAATTTGCAGAGACCTGGCCTTCCTCTCCCAGCAGCAAGGGGTTTGTCTCCCCTACATTCTCTTTTTGTCACTCAAAAGTATAAAATTTAAAGTTTAATTTCCAGACGAGAAGGTAACAATAATTTTGCTGGCTATCTATTTGTAAATCAACACCTCAACAAACCATAGTAATGTCATGGATCCCCTAAACTCAGCTCCTCCTCTACAGTTTTTCTCCTCCTTTTCCAGCGTCAGGCAGGGAAGTACGCGCAGGCTTCTGTCCCAGTGTGCAGACTCAGCTGCCGGTTGCACTGTCCCCCTCCCACATTGCACCGTCTCCTTTGCTGAAATCCATTTCCAAATTTAGCCAGAGAGATGAAGAAATAAATTGTGGACAAAGACCATTCCCGGCTTGGCCGGCAGATGGCAATTACTGCTCTTTAAGAGATCCTTAGGCGGCCTTTAAAGCTTACAGAAATAGGAGTGCAGTAGATGAGTCCCCATAATACTACACTGAGTGTAAAAACACCTCTGGAAATTGAGTTCAGCTTTCCTGTCATGTACTAACAGATCAGATAACGGAGCTTCTCAGTCTGTGAAATAAATGCTGTTATACATCAAGGAGAAAAGCACTTAATGTTGTTCTGAGTTGTTCACTCAGCACTTAACTGTTACGCTGTCATAACATGCAGTACAGGAACTTTTGGTCCCTTTTTAAAGGTATTGCTGTTTCTGGGATGCTTCCTGTCACATCAAAGGATCCTGATCAACACGGAGAGTTGAAATTAAAGAAAAATTTAATGTATGTGTGTGTTTCCTATAGTTGTTACAGATGTAGGGGAAATGAGCTGTTTAATTTCAGAAGGAAAAAAAAGCAGAGCATGCAGGTAAGGATAATATATGTCATAAATGACAAACTTCTGGAACAGGTTAGCAGAGAAAGCTGCTGCAAGAAAATAATGTAAACTCGGGTTAGGTTCTTTGCTGAATAAGGAGAATGTTTCAGGGATGATGTAAAAAGACAAGAAGACAGCAAGTTGGAACTATGGTTAGTGGACAAATATACCAACATTATCCTTTTCCTTGCCTGAATTCCTTTTTCATTTTCACGGTGAAATGGCTCTGTAGAGCTAACTACAATGTGGTATTTAGGGAATACTGTGGTAACTCCCAATGTGGGGAGGAGGAAGGGTTAAGAAGGAGGTCCAAGCTGTCATTAAAATTTGATTCCTAGCTATCATGCTGACAGGGCCAGAAAGTACAGAAGTCCTGAGTAAATGTGGAAGAAAACCTTTCTTAAATCATTCTCTGCTGACCTTTTTACCTCGAGAAGCATAAATAGGATATGAAGCAAGCTTTATCTAGCTTTGCGTGGCTCAAAGTTTAGTTGCCCTGATGTGACACTGAAGGCTGAAGGGAGCAAAGAAGGAAAATTAGTGGGAAGAGGATCCTGCCAAAAAGGCTGGTTTACTTTTAAACACTTAATATTTCAGATTGACTGAAATAATACGTTTTATTTTCCAGTCATACTGATACAATCAAACTATAATGAGAGAATGAATTCCTAGACGGAGAGTATGATTAACAGTTTTTAACTCAAGGTCCTTTCCCGAGCTATTGCAGACAGACCAGAAGCGTGCGATGCCCGCCCTTGTATTTCTATCGTTAGAGGCCATTTCTCTGTGAAACCCCGAGTTAGAAGCCCTCTCATTGTCAAAAAAGAAAGTGCCTCCTTGAGTGAGAAAGAGTCTGTACCACCAGAAACAAGACGAAGCGGAAGTCTGGCCTTGGGCTTCAAAGGAAGCCCGGGATTTGCTGGTAGTGAATAGTTTAAGCAGACCGCAGGGACTATGTTCAAAAGTTTGTTTAAAAACAAACAACCCTGTAACTCTTACATGTTCACGGGTTAAGAAATTCCTGTACTAAGCCTGTGCCCCTTGCTTTAACACCGAAGTTGTTTCTGAAAACTGTTGTTAGGAAACCATGTTATTAGGAAACAGCAGGGTGGACTCAGAAGGAATTTATTAAAGTAATTAGGAGAGTTGGTCTGGGGGCAAGAGACAGAAGAGTCTCATGGTGGCGAGAATGGCATCTGTACCTGGTGTGAAATCCAGAGTTAGGAACACTGGGTCTATCTGCGTCAGTGAGTCTTTGAAACGTGCGAGACTGAGGTTGGACACAATCACAACAAATCGATGTCCAACCAGAGAACAGAAATCAATTAGTACTTCCAGTTAATATCTCATACATATATTGCTCCCCAAAATGAGCTTGACATCTCATCTTTATAAGAAGCACACATCTTGGCTGGAAAAAAAAATCAGAAGTCTAGCTGTCTCACATTGCTCCTGCACATCAGGAAAAGCAAAATGAGAAAAAATGGCACTCAAATCCCCTTGTAGGTTACCCTCAAGTATCAGTGCTACTGTGAAAGCTGAAGTCAAACACAAGGTTGGGGTTTTATGTTTGTGTCTTCAATTCCTGGCTACGATTGGATTCATTGCACAACCAGAAAACTGCTTTTTTTCCAACTGATAGCCTTGCAAAGTCATACTGGAAACAGAAAACTGTGTGTACTTTGGCTGAGGTATTACCAGCCATAAAGATCTGGCAACTGCAGCCTGCATAACAATTTTGCTAATTATATTTAAATTGGAGTGAATCAACCCTTCTAACACTGAATAAAGAACAACTTTATTTTTCCCAAGGAGAAAAGCAGATAAGAGACTGGATGTATTCAGGTGAGCAGGTTTTTAACAAGTGTTTCCACACTAAGATTTAACACCACTTTAACTATACCCATTCGTTAGGCTGGTGCAAGTTATTACACTGTGTAAAGTAAAAGACGGTCTGAAGTTAAAGCTCTGTAGTTACTCCACAATAGTTCATGTGTGAACAGAGGTTAAAGCTCTGTAGTTATACCACAACAGTTCGTATGTGAATAGTCTTATATCAGAACAATTTTTTTCTTCTTGTTCAACTTTTTCCATATGTCCGTGATATATTAAGCTAATTCATGAAAAAGTAAACCCTCTTCTATATGTGGATATACATCAGGACGTATAAGAAAGGGCCGGTAGTCCTTTAGCTTCTGCTTTCCTACTGACTGGTGGCAGTACATCAGGTATCCTGCAGAAGTACAATCAGCAAAATGCCTTAAGATCAAAGGAACTACAGAATTACAATGTCTGGGAACAAAGTGGGTCATAAAAGGTCAGAAAGCATTCTTTCTGTGAAAATAAGGGTCCCGGGTTATTTTTAAGATCACCTTCTTATGTCAATGGTGACTGACTTAGAATACTAGGCATGTTTGGACAGAGATATAGAAATCTGAGATGACTTAATGATTAATAATGCTATTCTCCATAGCAAATTTACCTCAAATAGAAGAACTGTACATCATCTCGTGCACAGTTTTCATGCCCAATCAGTAGCATTATAGGTCTTATTAATTGTAAAATCCTGTTAGTGCACAGTAGTATCCTGCAGTAAATTCCATCAAAGTGAATTTTGAAACTATGATCCTGCTGCTTGCGTATGGTTATAAATCAGATTCCTAAGTGTTCAGGAATCATTCATGTGGTTTAAGTGGCTTGGTTTTATATCATCTTATTGCTTATTTGGCCCAATTTGAGCACACGATCTTTCCCTTAAAGGGTGGTACTCTGTGTACTATATTATGCAAACAGTTGGCAACTTCTTAAAGGTTTAGAAGATGCTACTTGGAGAGCTTAGAAGAGTTGAAGGCTTTTAGTAAAATACTTGAGATGGAGTGTCATTTAATTTTAAATATTACTATCTCAGGGAGAATTAACTCTTAAATAAGATGACCTTGATTTCACCCTGGTGAGAGAAGGAGGGAAGACTCACCTTTTTCTTTAAAGTGTTTGTAACTAAAATATAAGGCACAGACAGCCACCTATAGTTACACATTTTATATACTGAATAATTCTGCCTGAAAACTGATACTGCATCTGTTGTGTCACATCTCTGTGATCACATGCTGCTGTAATGCAGAATCTTTTCATAGTCTTTCTTTTAAATAATTGGGAGGATCATTATGATGATAAAGCAAATTGATTATTAATTTTATTCATCTTAGGGAGTGCAATCTAGGTTTCCCAGAGAGGAATCTTAGTCTATTTGCATCCCTTGAGTTACCAAAAATGCTATTTCAGAGGGAGTGCAACTAGCACTTGGGAGCTACTGAATCTGGACGATATACATCTGGCTTTCAAGTAAGTGCTGCACTATGAATGACCAGCTATTTGGTAACCTGGTAGTCCTTGTGAGTGAGGCTAGCCAGGGGTAGCGCATTGTCTTTCTCAACCTAAGCAATGCGGGAGGCAACAATAGTTAAATTTAGGATTCCTTTACGAAATTGACTTGTGTGAATATATGCTATACTACAGATCCTTTTTTTCTGTATTCATTTATTTTATTTATATATCTAAAGTAAGGGTTATCCCATTAATCCGGTAGGGATGGATTTTTATCAGAGTATAAATAGAAAGTGCAGAGCCTATGTGTGTGCTTACTTTTAAGCAAGTGGTATATTTTTACTTAGCCATTAAGTAAGTATATATTTAGAGGAAGAGCATTAATATGGGATTTATTTAACTTAAAAAAAAAAAAATCCCTGTCAATTCAAGGATTAATTTAGTACTGCTTTTGAGAGAGAGGAGATATTTGATGGTACTATCAAGAATGGTTATGTTTATTTCACAAAATACTGTCGTTGCAAACTGAATGAGGAATTTCCACATGCCTTTTTCTGAAATCTGTTTTATCTATATTACCAGATAT
Source organism: Fulmarus glacialis (assembly GCF_000690835.1). Taxonomy (NCBI): domain Eukaryota; kingdom Metazoa; phylum Chordata; class Aves; order Procellariiformes; family Procellariidae; genus Fulmarus; species Fulmarus glacialis. The sequence continues at coordinate 6,189 of NW_009203208.1, read as the reverse complement.
GGAATGAATTGTGTGTTAAATAATCTATCAATTGGAGAAAATTGAACCAGAGGGAGTACGTAAATTTTGTTCTGGACTGAGCTGCAACAGCCTGGATTTTTTGCTGTGGGATACCCAACTTTAAATTCAGGATTTCGGATAATAGCTAAGAAATAGATGTAGGCCTAGCACAATAGTCTAAAAAAAAAAATTGAAAAAAGATTGCCTGTTATTCTTTCATATATTAAAGCAACTCTTTGTGAATAGAAAAGTAGAATGAAATTAAGCTCTTTTGTGCCAGCTGCAAGGTAATATGCTATATGAAGTGATTTATCATATATTTAAGTATGTCCTATGTAGTTTAAGTATTTCAATGCAAAAATGTACAACCTGAAAATATTCCTTGATATATTTAGTACCCTTACACTACTCTTAAAATGTCAGGTTTTTTTAATGTTTGTATTTCTCGACACAAATCTGTTCAATTTGCAAAGGCAAGTAGACTTTCTACATGGAAGACTTTGTTAACAGTTTTCATATGCCTTAATATTTGAATTGACTCACTTAGATACACAGTTTTGCTTATCTAGTAAGTAAAATGCTGACAGTGTTGTAAATCATACCTTGAAATGGGGCCACTAACACCTGCTAACCCTTGCTATAGCCTCTAATACAGAAGCACTTTCAAAGTGACAAAAAGAAAATGGTTAAATGGATATAGTTAATTTAACTTGAATATAAATTAGAATTCTTAAACAGCAAGTGAGCAAGATTAATGTCACTTCTGTTCCTGGTGGTTTGTTACTTAGGTAGTATTGGCGGAGGTAGTAGCTCTTTGCTTTTTTGGAATTTTTGCAACCTGAATAGTCAATTGAGTATCAACTGAGCAGACAACCAAAATCTGCTTCTAGATAACAATCGGATTGGGTTTATTTGATAACACATTTGCTCCTCTGATGCTCTGAACTTTTGTTGAAAACAAAATTGAGTTCTTGAGATTGCAAAGGTGGTCTGGAAGATATCAAATCTATGTAAACAAAGGAAGGAACTTTGAGGTGCTTAGATCCTATGATAATGGATGCAATATGAAATACTTGACCTGGATAGTGGTATCAAACCAAGCCTGAAGACAGCCTAAAACAATGGCTTGAAGCAGTTCCTGCTCATTTGAAAGAGATATTAACTTTGAAGCTGAATGAGAATGTTGCCAACAGTGTTAGTTATTTCACTGCCAAGAAAGAGGTGAGTGATCATGCTAGGACAATGTTTTCTTCGTGCTTCCTCATTTAGCAATGGGATCAAAACAAATTCCATATTTGGGGTCTGAATAAAAATTATCTTAAGATGTTCTTCAACTTGATATCCAAGGGTGGGATTAATTCCACCAAATTTTAGGTGCCTAGAGTTCTGACATCTACATCTAAGCTAATCATCTGGGCTCCTTTAATATCACTTATCTCATCATAAATGTTAAAGTTTAAAGTAATTTGTCCCCTGGAATTCCCTATTCCCTCCTACCAACACTATGTAGATGACCAGCTCTGATCAGATGTTCACAGCAGAGACAGTGACACTGTAGGCTAGAGAAATCCTACACTAGAAGTCTGCCATCAGAAACTTAGCTTTGTGCATCTGGAGATTTGCAGGGGGCAGAGGCCTTTTACAGGTAATAACTACCACTTTCTTTCACTTGCCTACCTTTAATAACAGCAGTTATATGTTAACTATGTCCTAGATAACAGCCTGTCAAGTCCCATTTACACTTCGTTGAATAAAAAACTAAAACTGAATTTAATTTGTAAAGGAGCCAGACCTGAGCCATAACCTATGCTTAGGTGAACCTAAAAGAGGAAAATGTTAAGTCTGGAACGGTTGTTTTAAATAAATGTAGAAGTGGGAATCGGACCTGTTGCTTACCCTCAGATTCAGCAGTTAG
>NW_009203208.1:0-4243 GCF_000690835.1 Fulmarus glacialis | reverse complement strand
CTTTCCCTCTCTCATTCCGCTCCCTCTTTCAAAATGACAAAAAAGAAAATTCTCTAGCTATTGGTGAAGTAGGATGGAACCTATATTTTGACAAATAATAGCACTTTAGGAAACTTTTACTGTAGGCATTATGAAATGCTAAAACTAAGGTTAGAGGCTCCCAGTGTTCCCCACAGTAAACAAGTAGAATCTGCGCTTTTTATCTTTGAAAATGTGACTCATTTGCTTCAGCAGTGAGACGCAGTCCCTGTACTTCGTACCACTCAGCTGGAGCCCAGTCTGAAGCATCAGGAGAACATCCTGTCTGGCTGAGAGATGCATAAACACTGCTTACTGAATGGGATTTAATCTAATGTTGATCTTCACGCAGTTGGTGATACCATATGTTTTTGTGCTTTAATGGTTATCCTGTTTATCTCATCTTTCTGACTTAAGGCCAAATCCTTCTGTTGAATAGGTGCATTATTAATACTAGCTGAAAACTAAACAACAAAAAGGCTTAATCATTAAGAGCATGCATTAGTCTAAGTGGTCACATAATTTTGTGTTAGCCTCATGTCCTCTCTGTATACTGCCTGTCTTTCTTGAGTTTGCATCTGTTGTACTGCTTGTTGCAAATTTGTGACCGAGTTAGGCATTTTACTAAAGACCTTTTTTTTCCTGGATGATGTAGGCATACCCTTTTCATTGATTACTGTATAAATTCTAATCAGATCAACAGAAGAAGGAAGAATTAAACTCTCTGAACATGTACCCTTCAGGCTTGGCATCCTGTTCACTTTACCTTCGCAGAATACTACATAATTTTGAAATGCTCTACAAATAAAATTATTTATGGAAAAAGCTGTCTTGGTGTGTCACTAACAGCATACTTCAATTATACAGGTAAATTTTTTTAAAGTAGTTGGCAATAGAAATATTCCTTATGCTCGAAGAAAATGCTGCATGTGAGAGCTACTGAAGTATTGGTCTATTTTCAATAGCTTGTGAGAAAGCGAGTGAATGTTTAATAGGGAGCTGGCTAGATAGGGTTTCAGATAGGGTTGCAGAAGATGCCATTTCCTGGTCTGTGGCTTTTGAGAGCCCACAGATGACAGGGCAAATCCCTCCTTTGGCACTGCCATTTTATATATTGATCCTAAAATAGGCATAACCTAAGTACCACCATAGCAGATGTCTGTCATGAGCATTATGTCTTTTGCATGCACAGTTGCTGTTCATTTGTTTTATCAGCTGTGAAATAAGTAAATTACGATCAACAGGAACAAATCTTAGGTTTTGTGTTAGACAAAACAAGGTGTTTCTCACATCACATTTATCAGCTTATCCATTCTCAGTTGATTTTTTCACTTTCCTCTCTGTTCTGGTGTTGGTTTTATGATTTTTTTTCCCTTGCTTATAACAACAATTTAACTGAAACAGATACAGTTACCTGTACACAAGTCTGTAATCTCTTTATTTTCACTATTTTTATGGCAATTCTCTCATGTCTGTCTTCCTTCTTTTTCCCCTTCTTTTTAAACTGTTTTTCTTCTGATCATACAGGACTCAAATAACAGAGCCACAAGCGTGGCTTTCCTTTTTCATATCTTTCCAGAGTTAGTATTTTTCTTCTAGTTTCAAATAGTCTTTTTTTTTTTTTTTAATTCTTTGATAGCAGGAATTTAAAAGTCCATGCTTTTATTGTGAATTATTGGGGTTATAAAAACTTTGGAAATCAAACTGAAGTAAAACCTGCCCATATTCTGTTTACAAAGTATATTTTCTATGGAAGGTGGGGATTGAAAATTATCTGACTATGAAGAGTGACCCTTTATTGTTCTTGTTCTTGGGAACTACTAGGGAAATAGCTGAGATCTCAAGAGACCTCTCTTGAAAGGGAAGAGGCTTAGTTCTTGACAGGAGCAGAGCGTACCAAAGAGCAAAGAGGTACAAAGTTTCCCTAGATATCTACTTAAGGCTTCTAGAAAGAGCCTGTAAAGGAAGGCCCCGTGTGCCATAATTTTTTGATAATATAACCCCTTTTTTTTAGTTTAGATAAATAGCAATAGGACTAAAAGATACAGAATGCTGAAAGAACATTCAGAATAGTTATAGCCATTGTATTTATAAAAATTGTATGTGCTGGAGAATCAGATTTTGTGACTCTCCAACAATGTGACGAGAAAGGGAAAATAGTTATTTTGCACTAATCGGGGGAAAAGAAACACTTAACAACTGGACAATAGAATCTATTTTAAAAAATGTCCAGAAGTAGAAGTTGCACACAATATATTCACAATCTTTGTTTAAAAAAACACATCCTTTATCTTAAAAAGGGGGGTGGGGGGACCGTCACTGACAGTGTTCAATGGAAACAGGGAAATGAAACTGCACTACATAAATATTACACCGAAGAACATGCAAAGAAGGAATTAGTCTTGTGCTTAACTGAATGCTGTCCAAACCAGAAAAAATATATGGTTCTTCCCTCAAGCTGATTTGACTATCTGTCACACAGTTCACAGCCCATTCAGGAAGGCAGCTGAAGTAATCTGAGGAGTCTAACTAAAAGTTAGAAACATATTTAAGCACTTGCAGAAGTGGGTCCCTTCTGATCAGTCATATTAAGATCCGATCTTGGATTTTGCCCTTGTTTATTCCTATGCAACCGAAAGTTTTATTAAGTTAATAATTGCTGGCAAACGTAATGAAGATTGAATCTGGTTCCAAAAAAGGTTTGCTCTGTCATAACTGTTCAAAAATGTTGTATTGTGGTGGGCGAAGCTTGATTTATTGTAAGAAAGCTCAACAGATTTGAACAACGGCCTCTGGACAAAGACTTGCTGGAGAATGTGCAGTGTTAACTTTCGCATGTTAAATTGCTTACGAAATATTCTGAGCATATTTAAGCTCATGATAGGCTTGGGGTTTTTCATAAGCATTGAAACTTGTTCCTTGGGGGGAACAGATGTGTTTTTCAGTGGTTGGCCAAAAGTCCTCTCTTTACTTTGACAGTTATTGTGTATTTCATACAGCTATATTGTGGTTTTTTGTGGGCTTTTATTTTTTTCTGTATTCTACTGCTGTGTATGTGTATGTGTACGTGTAATGTTTTTATGTTTAACTTAATGGGCATGGTTAACAAGACAAAGGGAGTATGCAGCAAGATTAGCACATCTATAAAATGCACTTCATTATCATAAATGTATTTGTAAAATTTTTAAAAAATTAACTTAAAACAAATTGGAGGACACTAAGCATGCACAATTAAAAGGTCAATTAATTCCTAAAGCCAAGTATTCTTAAAGCTGACACTCATTCAACGTGCATTATTACACAAGCTTTCATTACATCATTATATGGTTTTCTTTCGTTAGCTACTACTTTTCATGTGGAGACTGATTGAGTGATTTGTGCTCGACAAGGTATGGTCTTAAGAATCTGCGCTTTATTTTGGACTAAGTTTTGCTTCCCCATGTGGCCACTGGTAGGTAGGCAGGAGAAGGTGATTCAGGGTCAAAAAAGGAGTAAGAGGCTTTAACAGGCAGGCCCGGGAGCAGATACAGCAGAAGCAGCCCAGGTTCTGACGGAAGAAATGGAGATGGTGTATGAATGCAAGAGGTGCTTTGAGCCCTCCAGGTCTCATGAGGAAGGACGAAGTATCCAGATTTAATCTGCTGATTTTCGTTCAAGAAGCTCCTCTTCCTCATCAGGCCCAAACTGCTTAAAGCGTAAGTAGTTGCCAAACACATACAGAGATGTGCAACTGAGAGTTTGGAAGCAGGATCACCAGTCAAAAAGCTTGTCATTTAACACTCATGACCTCAGCTTTCCCTATGCTCTCACTTTGCTGGCTGTGGGGAGGAAAGGTCAGGAGTTGATGACTCTGTGCAAGCGGGAAACGTTTCATGAGGTGTGCAAGTGCAGTACTTTCTCTTCCTTTGTAAAAAAAAAAAAAAGACGACAACCGGGGAGAAACGGTTTCACCACGGTCACCCCTGGCAAAGTGCTAAGGGTGGCCCAAGGGGAGGTGGAGAGCTGTCGCGGAGAGCTGCTCCTTGAGGACGGCGGATGCCCCGAGGGCCCTGGAGCAGGGCGCCTCCGTACCGGGACTGACAGCCCAGAGCCCGGGCCCTCCCTTCGAGAGGGAGGGTGGGCGATGGAGAGCTCCCCGGGGGCCAGCGAGCGCCGAGCAGGGCCGAGCAACGGCGGTGAGGGGAGAGCAACGGCTGTCAACGAACGCGGGCGTGGGGCGGGGTGG
>NW_009203207.1:0-8759 GCF_000690835.1 Fulmarus glacialis | reverse complement strand
CCGACGAGGCACCCCTGGCAAAGGCGCCGCCCCGTCTGCCTCTCCTCCCGCACCCGCAAACCGCGGCTCCGCGGTTTACCTTCCCTCCCGACAGCGTTCAGGGGGCCGGGGTCGGCCGGGGCTGGGGCCCGCGCCCGTCAGGAGCTGTAAGGAGGATTTAGCGGGCTTCCTGCAAGGGGGCTCGTCCTCTCACCACACGGCGAGGCATCGAGAGCCCGTGAGCACTGCGGGAGGCGTCTGCTTAGGTCATTCATTTCCAAGTATGTGTTAAACTGTCTTTCATTCACTTCCCTCTTCTGTGAATACTTCTAGAAGTCATGTCTATTTGTTTTCCCTTTTCATACTAAAATTACATGCCATTTTGTCCTTAAACTTCAAAAAGACAGTTATATGAGCTACCAGACACAAACTCTTTTTTTGTGCATTACTCCAGTATGAGACACAAGAACTTAACCAGACACCTAGTTCCTTCGTGTATGTTTGCAGCATGTGGAAGCACAGACGCAGAGTTCATAGCTTTCTTGATGTCAGCTGAGCTATAAGCATTAATGTAAGCTGAAAGTCTGACTCACTGTTTTTTGATTCTCCTTTAGAAAAATCTTGTTAACACTTGCACTCTTTAAAACATTGTTCTCAGAAGACAATTCCTTCCAGATGGTGTTAGCTCTTATTTATCCTTCAACACGTAGCTCTTAGCTTCTATGTCAAACTTTTATCCTGAGAAACATGAGATGGTTGCCCCTGAAATGCCCCCATTTCAATTTAATCAAATTAAGTTTAAAGTAATTCTGGACACATAATAATAAACCACATAATTGTAGCAGATTTTTTCCTAAAGGGAACACAGCACTACAGCAATAGTTTACACAGCAGTAAATATTGACCCTTACAGAGTAAGTTGCTGAGTGCCTAGGCAGGTAAATACAGTACTTTAGAACTGCATATCTAAGAAGAGATCATTTATTCTTGCGCTATAGAGATTAAGTAAGCCTCAATTTGGCCTATCTTGAACAAGGGTTTAGACCGATTTGTCTCCAGAATCAGGGCAAAGAACTCAAATTTTGTACAACACTTGGTCATTGTTTGGAATAGAAACCAAATAACTATCAAATGTTAATAATTTATTCTTGTTCAGACAATACAAACCAGTAAACAGAGACAAATGAATCTAAATCCAAGCACTTAATTCTCTCAACTCCCAGTATCCCTTTATATAATAAAAGAAACGAAATGGATGCATCTTCTTTCTGTTAATATGTTGTGCAAGATACTGAAGATGTAAAGCTTAGTCCAGCTGTTCACTCGTCATGATTCTTGGGTTTTGCCACACTTAGGACTGTTTTCAGGAGCTGAGAGAGAAAGTAGAAGCTTCATACTTAAAAAAAAAAAAAAAAAAATCTTTCATTTTTATTTAGTTTTCTTTCTTTCTTACTGTTTGGCTTCTGGTAACAACCTTACTAAACGCCCAGCTCCAGAATCTTTGGTGAAATTTTACGGCTGCAGAGAAAGGAGTACAAATACTTACTTTAAAATTAATAAGAAAATAATTATGGACTTCATATCATCCAGACAATGCACGAATCTTTCTAGACAAAACCTCTGCACACATGATATACACTTTAGGAAAAAAATCAAAGGAACAATCTATAAGGAAATGCAATACATTAATGTGAAACCCCAAACTGGACTGGCCAGCTCTTTATTGTTTTCTTATACAATATTTTATGAAAAATTTTTAAAAAGTCAGATGTTTAGTCCAACTGCAAAAGCTGACGCATATGCAGACCTAACAATGACATGATTACATTTCTGCTTACTATTTGCTGTTTTTTCTTAAGACACAGACTGTAAAAGCTCCTGCTCAGTAACAGAACAAAACTACTACATATATTTAAAGATTATTCCCACAAAAATGTTTCATCAGCTTTATCAATATTCACTAGTTTCCAGACATTATCATAGGCCTTCACTTGCTCTCATTGAAGTCAATGGCAAGACTCTCATTGGCTTCAACAGGAGTTAAGCTCTCAAAGAGTAAGGCAAGGATGAAAACTTCTGTGCAGTTTGCAGTAATATAACAGGACTGGAATGCACCTTGAGACTTGCATGACTACATGTAAGTAACACCCACAAAAATCAGTGTTTCACAATAGGTCCTGAAATAACGTGTAAAATGATGCAGATTCTTACAATGCTATGGAAACTAAAACAAATGAAGCTTGATTGATATGGTGTGGGTTTTTTAAAAGCAACACAAATCTGTGATGTTAATTTGGTAATGAACATGTTCTGAAAACATTACTACCCATAAATAATCAATGTGTTATGAAATTGAATAAAATTTTAACTAATATAAACACATTATTAAAACATAATTAATGAGTATATTTGTGCATACAAATTTTCTCGTTTTATACTAAGCTTCAGAACTCTGTAAACTGCGAGGCATTCATTGTGCTTAACATGGCAGAAAGTTACATTACATCTCTTCATTATTTTACTTTGTTCAGTCCTCTTCCCATCAAACATGCAAACACTGTCATCACCATTTTTGGCTTCACTTCAACCAGATCATCTGGGAGAGCATATATACAAGCACCGATTTTTCGAGCAACTGAAATGGCATACCTTGGAAAACAAGAGAAAATAAATATTGTTATTTTCCTTGCATCTACTAGTGTGCCAAGATTCACAAGAACAACAACAGATTTTAGTATCAGGATACACCTGTTCAGTCAGTGTTTATGCTCTATGAGAAAATGGACATTATTGTGAAGAAAGCATGTATTAGCAAATTGTATTGGCAGACGTTTTGCTACTGGTTATCAAAGCATTTATTTTTGTCAAAACCAATATGGATTATGGCAGGGTATTAATAAACTAATTGCAGTGGAGTGGTGGTAGGTCATATCAGCCGTGAATTTGAGTTCATATTTTAAATATGCTAGAAAAATAGCTTTAAAATATTAGAATTTATAATATAGTCTATTTGAAACAAATCAACTAATATTAGTGTAATCTCTCTCTTAACAAATGATTAAATCATTCATTACACCATGAATTCATGCATTTCCTGCACTTTAGGAGAATACAAAGCATTCATTTAAAACTTACTTAGCATTATTCAATTTGTCTTGGTAAGAAAGATCTTCTCTCTTGACCATTTCTGGACGAACTGCTTTTGGTGCAATGGCATCTATTAAATCTAGGACAGGTAAACTAGTGCTAATTGATTTGTCCTGAAAGAAAAGACTCAAAAGATTAGTATAAGGAATTTGCTTTGATTATTCTGTCTTCACAATGCAAAAAACCCTACAGCACATCTTACATACCTATTGAAAGATAGCAGCATGTTACTTCACTGCATGAAGGTTTTTCTCCCTTTTATGAGGTCTAATGTTCTTTTCCGCAATCAAAAATGATAAGGTTCACACTCAGGGTTGATATTATTATTACACAAACGGTTTAAATTTATTTAATGAAAGAAACTCCCCTCCTTCCCTAAGGAAGGAAGGGAACTTTGAAGAAGTCCAAAGACCAGGCTTTCAAGACAACAAAAAGGTATTTACATTCCCCAACTACTGTTATTTTTCTCCTTTACTTGTAATGGAACTATTTTCTGCAGTAGTTTATGGCTCACTCTTTTTATAATTTTGCAACTCGGATGGTATTCTGAGCTAGTACGAGCAGTCTGTATTTTGTATTTAATAAACAGACATGTGTTTTCTATTCTAAAAACAGCAAGTGCTATTGCTGCAATTATTTCTTCCCAACTGTTAAGGCAGATAAGCAGCTGATGATGTCAAACGAACAGTCAGCAGACAGTGCCAGTGAGGCTGGCTCTGTTCCTGCAAGGGCTCAGCACGTAAGCCACATGACATGGCTGCCTTCACCACCAGGTCAGAACTACGATTTGAAATTCGGTGAAGTCCCATAGAGCCACCACATTAACTATACATTTAAAAATAGTAATATAAATCTGCTTGAAGACATTGAATGCATGGGGTACCTCCCCAAGACCATAAGCCGAAAACACACCTTCATAATTTTTACTGTTTGAACTAATAGCAATTCAGTAGAACTTTGCTTTCATAGTCCACAATAAATATCAGGGACCTCTGCTTTCTCTGCTACACAATCTGCTTGCTGCAGTAACTCCAAAATACAGACAAAAATTCAAACTGTGAAAGACAATATATATGTGAATGTTGTCAAAAATCAGTAGTAAAAAAAGGTATACTGAATAATGTCACATTATATCAGTAACTCCTTAACTTTATTGGTCTACCATCAGTTGAATTACCTTAAAAACACAACGAATGCCCCCCAAAAGCCACAGGCATACCAAAAGCAAGATGTTCGGACAGATTCTCTTTGTACTTTCAACTTATTTATACCACCATTATTACAATTTATGTAGAAAAAAGAGAAACAGCAATCCCTTTTAAGAAGATGAAGACCTAAGTTACCTTCCAGAGTAAAAATTAAATATTTTGTTCTATAAAATTATTTGATATTACCTTTTGCCTAATGCTTACCTAATTCAATTTCATAACACAGTGAGCTGTCAAATATTTAACTTCCTAGGTTCTTCCTGTGTTTGAACCACAGACATAACTGTTTCAGAGTATACAATGAACTTGTGTAAGAATGTTATATTTGCACGCAAGTGCAATTATCAATCTACCATTTCTAAAGAATGAGACTCACACAGCATGACACACCTGACATACATATGACTTATTTCGTGTTTAACACTTTAAAAATGTGAAATCAATTTGTTCATATTTGCTGAATGGGAAAAACTCCTGTTTTGTACAGGTCTGCTGCACATCAGCAGTGCCAATGAAGACAAAGGATGTCGCTGGTTAACTTGGGCTCCCTCTCCTGGCTCTATCACGCACGAGTACATCTTTTTGACCAGCTGTTATTAAAAATGGTGATCTCCGCCCCTCCAACCCAGTACTTCCAAAATTGTTCTTCAGGTGTGTACAAGCATGAGAGTGCCTATATCCAAAAATTTGGAAGATACATGACATGCCATGCCCAAACATTGGTAACTTCAGATAGAAGTTGACTTTGAAAGTTGAGCCTTTTTTTTTGTTACGGTTTTTTTGTTTTGTTTTGAATCTTACAGCAGCAATTATAATTTCTTTTTGTTTCTTATTAATAGACTTGTAAAATACTTTTGAGGAATCACGGACTCTAAGAAATATTTCCTTACACAATTATGCTAGATGATGGGAGAGACACTGTTAAAGCCAAATTGTTAACAGATCAGGTTAAAAATCCCAGATCAGATTATATCTGAAAGAAGAAAAGTAAATTAATTTGATTACCTTGAAACTTGTAATTGAAGTTTTCTTATTTGCTTTTGCAAGTGTCTGATTCACCCACTTAATAATAATTTCATCATTTACTTTTTCTCCCTCTCCAAGGTCTGATAGTACCTTCAAAGTATACCTTTAATAAAGAAAGTAAGAGTCTGAGTTAAAGTGAGTGGTAGAACTCAAGTCTGCTAACAGTATCAAGCTACAAGCAAAAGTAAAATATTATTTCAGCACAGTAACAATGCCACGTACTCACCTTCCTAAGGTACCCTTACCTTATAAACTACTTAGTACTTTAAACCACTTTTTTGGTTGTTGGAAGAATAAAATAACATCCCAAACCTCATAATACTCACTGTTACAGCTTCTTCATATATTTGTTTTATGCAGCACATCATAACTAATTTTACTTTATAAGCTTAAATGGCTCCCTACCATCCAAGTCACCTTGAAAACTGAATCACAAGTCTGAGAAACAAAAAGCATTGAGTGTTTTGGGGTAGGTGTAAGAAAATTAACTTGTGGAAAATATTTGCAATAAAATACTCTATTGAAATCAATTTATAATATATTTTTTCCCTGCTCAGTGCACTAGCAAGATTTTGATTTTATGATAGTTACACTATTATAGCTGTGATGGCCTAAAAATTTCTTGCCATTTTAACATCTATAGCATACATCACCTATTCCTATTATTTTTCTTTTTTGATTTTACAAATATTTAAATTACTCTCTACTTATGGAAAGATACATGGAATTGACATGAAATAAGTTGTGCTCTTTTTACTTGCTGCAGGATTTATAATTTTAATCACAGTTTTTAGAATATAAGGTTTTAATTGTCTATAAATGAATGCATACACATACACACTATTGTGGCTTCAATCACTACACAGTACGGATAACTACAAAAAATGTATAAAAGTTTATCTTAGAGAAGAGGGATATTTAGACGTGGCTCTCTAAAATACCTGTTGGGTGAACTGAACACTAGCTTTAATTTGCCTTGATATACAGAGGGACACATACACACACACGCACAGATACATATACATACACATCTATCATATAGTGTGCCTAACTTACCGTCTCATCAGCTGCCACAGCAAAGCCAAAGTTAGGGTTGGATTACCCTCATTTAGATCGTGTCCAGCAATACCAACCAGTGAGAATTTGGCTTTTGTCTTCCCAAGTTCTACTGCATAATTGCAATTCTCAATCTAAAAATAAATGTTGTGTGCAAATAATGAAAACACCTTAATATTTCTATAATACAGACCTATTATCTATGTGTATTTTGAATTACTTTGGCTTACTGTTACCTGTGGTGAGATTTGGAGCTAGAGAAAGATTTCTAGCCTTTCTACACTGTGATTAAAATAAAAGAGTTTTTACTACAAATGCAAGTATGCAAGATTCCAATGATAATCTTTTTTCACACTTGAGAAAACCAAGTTCACTTCCACTAAAGTTTATGAATTAATATATGCTTACATCAAAACTGAATTTGGAAAAATATTGAAATGTGTTGTTCTTAAACAGATAGTAATTTTTTTTCCCTCTACATTTCTGTCTTCATGATGATCACAAAACTAACTAAAAGCTTAGATTCCGCAAGTCTTGCGCAAATTCTCCTGGCAGCATACAAAACTGCTCTGTGAGGAAACACCTCACAGTATAAGAGCATCAGGCAACGGTAGCTGTGTCAGACCTGAAACTTTTACTTATATGCCCTAATTAAACCCTAAATTAAATATTGTCAAAAGGTGTCCACATTTAGAAACTAAAGTGATATATGCTATAACTGCTATTTACTCCTTGGGATAATATCTGGATGATTTTTTTTTTCCTTTTTTTTTTTTTCCCTTCCAGAACTGTCTCAGTAGCACGCAAATCTAGACAACCCACATTAGTACAAACAGCACAATGGGAGACAGTGAAACTGGACTGTATTAGAGAGTATCTACCCACCTTTTTCATATTACCACCGAGTAATGGATAAGGAGGTTTGTTGATGTGATTCCAGTCAACCGGCACACAAGTCATATCATACAATTGGAAGATTATTAAAGCATCAGAGAGGTCACTAAACCAGAGTAAAACAATGTTTTTAAGTACAAAAGGTCATATTCACAATGAAAATTTTAAGTACTTGAAACTTCTCAAAGTGTAATTAAGTTGCTGAAAAATTTCAGTCACATAAATAAAAATTCGTGTCGTTCTGTGGAGAAACTAGCCTATTGCTTGATTTCTGCAATCATTTACATTAAATTGTATAATATTAATTTCATAATTTTCACAAATCTCAGTGAAGTAAGCACAGCCACTGGTCTTACCAATTTTAATTAAATAATTGCTTTCTAGAGTAGGCATAGATAAAACATGTAGCTAAAGAGTTTCATTTATTGATCTAGTTTTAGTTTCCTCAGAACTTTCCAAAATGTTAAATACTCATGCTTTATCTGCACTTACAGATGTATTTTGCTAAAGAATAATCAAAACCAATACACTTATCTTGTGAAAAAAGAATATTAGGAAAAGTATTATTTTCCCATTATAAATTGCATTCCTGATAATCCCCTTCAGCTACTTGCTAAATGAAATTCTCCACATTAAGCTATCTACAGATAGTATCACTTTACAGAGGTCAGAAAACAGAAACAATGAGACCTAACAGCAAGTATACATGCAAGCAGATGTTCCCAATTGCTCCCTATATCCCATCTTTTATTGATAGGATTTGAATCAACTGCTGGCACAATTTGGAAGTGATCAGAAGCATCTAAAAAGCATGCTAAAAAGCCCTTTGTTTTGAGAGAATACCACACTGCACAGATTCTTACAGTCTACTCAGCAGACATCTATCCTCTCTTATAGTTTAGAATTACATTACTGTTTTAATAGGTTTGCAATCATTTAATCTGTCATGAGAGAAAATAAAAATCATGCATTATAAAACACAATTACCTCAACGTTTAAAAAAAAAAAAACGTAATTCAAAGTACAAGTGAGTGAGGGGAGCACATAAAAACTTTTTAAGTTTTCTAGTATTTCTAGATCCTGAGTGGAATGTCTGAGTCAGATACTGCTTAATGCGGTTCTACAGGCCAGTTTTGAAGTTCCTATCGCACTGTGTGGAAACCTGGAAAGAAATTGTTGTAGAAATACAACTTCCCTTTCTTCTCCTGTTCTTCTTTCTTCTCCTGTGATCCAAAGGAAATCAAATTATTGTTTTAAAAAAAAGCCTTACCTGTATAAATGATTAACATATGGGCTTACACCCAGTGAATTCATCCAGTTTCTGAAAGTCCTTTCTTCTTTACTTTCTCCTACGGTGAGAAATACAATTCTATATAAATTATTGGAGAAAACACTTCAATAAGCGATGTTTAAATGATTCTCACACCCCCACCACCCCCAATGCCCCCC
>NW_009203206.1:0-15035 GCF_000690835.1 Fulmarus glacialis | reverse complement strand
GGTTGACGGTTGGACTCCATGATCTTAGATGACCTTAATGATTCTGTGATTCTATGGTGGAACAGCAGTCTGAAACTGTTCTTTAATATGCTAAGCTTTTTGTGGGTTCAGGGATATGTGCTGTCATTGCTTCACAATAGGAATGGTTAAGTTTAATGTACACAAAATAGCTGCTTTAACTGAGTTTAAGAGACAGTCCTACTTCTATTTAAAGATTTTATCTTTTGTTTAAAAATATTCCTGATGTCAAGTAAGCTTGATTAGTTTGTAGTTTCCTGGAGTGACAAAATAAGTTAGATCCTCAGAGCAACACTGCAAAGCATGACAATGCAACCAAGCTTGTCAAATGTTCATTTCACAATTAGAAGAGAGTACAATATAGAGAAAGATTGTATAAAACAACCTTTAAATCTTGAAACAACTGTTAAAACAAAAATATCAGAAAAGAGATTATAGAGCAGAGAACATTGTATTGCAGTAATGTCATTTCATAAGTTCTTTGAGGCCTATATCTCAAGCATACATGAATCTGCAAGTACAATCCACATAGTAAAAAAAATCCTTGCTGCATCTCATAAGATCCAGTTAAAGTCTCTGGATGTTGTTTGACTTTTAGTCCATTTTTGACTTCTCTGTGTAACAGCAGATTCAAAAGACCACAGAATGTTACTTCTGTATTCCTTATTATTAGGGCAACATAATGTGTAGAAAATATAACTCCTATTTTTCTCATTCTAAGTCTTTTGCCTCTCTTTACAGAGAAGGAACAAAAAGCAGATCTAAGACCTAACTGCTTACCCACTTCTTGCAAACGACAAGGAATCATATATACAAACAGACCTTTTTTGGTTGAGGCTTTGCACTTAGAACTAAGATTTGCTATGATCTAATGGGCAAGGTATCACTACACATTTTCAGAAGGAAAAACATAGTGCTCAAGTATTTAGCTAATATAAATTGTCATAGAGCAAAAAGTGAATGGTGTTACAGTATTTACAGGTAAATATGTGACAAGTAGTCCAGTAACTATTGTTTTGCTTAATCCTACAGCTTTTCCTCTGTAATGCCAAACCAGTAACCTAGAAAGCAGGTCTAGCACAGATTAATGCAGTCCTATTCCCAACACAGAGTTTACGGTCTCAGTAGCTGGAAAGCACATACACAGGCAATGGGGGTTCTGGTTTCTCAATTCCAAAGCGAGACCTATTAAGCCAAATTTTCCTTTCTTATTAATTTTTTCCAGTTTAATTTGCATGTAACAGCATGGAATGTAATGCTGATACAAATCAAGTGAGAGAAAAGCCTGGTGCAAGAGAACTAGAAATGGATTTAGTTTGTTGTGCAAGAAGGAACACTCCCTTTCAGGTCAGATTTTCAGAATCTGGCAGGATGAATTGCTTGCTAAATTCTGAGAGCCCCATTCAACATGTGCCTGGCTTTTGCAAATGCAACAGTATAATTAAAGGATAGTTTAAACAAGAGTTACAAGGGTTAGGTCATGCAGTACCTAGAACTGGGGAGGAAAACAGACTCTCTATTACAGCTAAAGTGCCATTCTTTCTTCCGTTTATTTGCTTTCTCCTTGCACATACTATTTATTTTGGCTATGAGGTGTCCTTTTTTAACCAAAATCCATATTTAAATCCATGACTGCTTCATCCCTGTGACAGAGGAGAGATGAAAAGCAAAGAAGTTTATGCTCAATGTGTCCATAGTGTTGAGGGATGCCATCTGGTAGTCACAGCTGTAGCCCTCAATTGGAAACCACCCCCTTGAAAGAGAAAGAAACATCTGAAGTTGCATCAGTCACTGCAGTTGCAGTCTGTGAATGCAAATTGCATTGTCTGAAATTGCAGCGCAGGAAATTGTACACTTTTGGTTTTAAATTGCCTGGACTTATACTGCTGTTAAGTGTATTCTGTAGCACTGGAAATATTGCCAGATGAAACATGAGTAGTGGATACTTCCTTATTATTTTTTACAATAAAAAAGTTTGAAAAAAGTTTAAAAATTTTTGAAACACTGCAATTCTGATTCTGATAAAGACTATTGCAGTGCAAACCAAAAGCAATGCAATCACTGAAGACCAAGGACGTGCTATTTAATTTGTAAAACATGAGCCTGGCCACAAGTTCATGCTGTAAATCTATACAGCACTTGTGTCTTGTTCGTCTCCCTGCTATGCCTTTCTGGAGATCACTGCTCTCACAGCAATGTTGATAAAAGCAATGGGAGTATACATTATTCGCTTCAATGTGGAGTCACGCATTTTAGTTTAATTTGCTATAGAAATGCAAGGGTGACTGAGCTAGCTTGAATGACCTAGTAGTAAAGCAGATCAGAGGAGTGCTCACAAAATGAGTGTACATTGCTACTGCAGGACTCTGGCTGAGGAAGCAGGGACACCCATCCAAAACATGGCAACTTCCCATCACTTGAAAACGAATGCTCTTTCTTCAGGTGATTGTCACATCAGGAATGAGTAAACAGTGATTCTGGTCAAAGATAGTGCTCCATTTGAAAACGAAATTTGTCAAGAATAATGCAGGCTACTTGTTCAGCGCAGCCTGTAGTGAACATAGAGTGGTGCTTTGGAGAACCTCTACAGGATATCTACAGTTTCAGTGCAATTCACAGTGTAAATACCTAAGTAGTTTGGGAGAAAATAATGTTTTTCGAACGAATGGCCCTCCATTGTGAATAAGAAGTTGGAGCTCAATAATGGATTTGGGCCTATGTGTGAAAGGCAGAGCAGACCTACCCAAAGAGCATTTCCTGCCCAAATGTACCACCATAGCTGAAGACTTTACATCCCTTGTTACAAAGGAAAGCCTTACCTTCAGCAGCAATCCAGAATATCACCCTCAACTTGAGCTTCTGAGCAAAAAAAAAAAAAAAAAAAATCAAGCTGTACTTTGGAAGACTTATAGCTGAGCAAGAGAATAGTAAGGACTTGAACAATTTCACTGTTGTTAAAGTTTAGAGAGTGCCCCTGTGCATTTTCCTCTTCCTAGTGACTGTTTCAAAAATCAAACATAACCGTTGTAAAGCATAAGATGTTTGGCACATCAGTGCCAGTTGCACCTCACTACCTAATAGCAATGTGAGCTTAACAGCTGCAATGTGAAAAATTAAGGTGCTCTGGCTTGGTATTTAGAGACTTATAGAACAAATTTCTCCATAGCGTGCTAGCTTGAATAGCTGGGATTGAGAAGCTCATATCATATTCTCCTGTTTCTCTGACAGATTCCTAAGAGCACTTGGAGTTGCTTTTGCAATTGGAGTAAACCTCTCTCCAAATCACCTCCACAATGAAAGTAGTCCTCCTGCCACAGCCTTTTAGAACGCCCTTTAGAACACCTTTTAGAATCACTGATTTAGTAACTACTGGCTTGGAGTTAAATTGTCCAGGAGGCTTTTACCTGTACTAACAACAATTGAAAGCCTTTTATGTTCATCTGCACATAGCTCTTTTAAGGATCGTTTTCTGTCTTAACTTCATGTTGATTTCTCATATGCATCCAAAGAAATCTCCTTTACTACCCTTCTCAAAGTAGTGGCAAAGCGATTCAGTGACAGCTGAATTTATTCTGATTTCTATCTGCTATTTAATACTTTGCTGAGTACAGCATCTTCACTTATGTGTAGAACATCTTCAGTTATGACCTAAGCTGTATTTATTATGATTATTCAATGCAATTCAAGACAGTCGGTTTGAGGAACTCTCTACTGTGATTTTTAAGAACAAATAGGAGAATGAAAAAATAATACAAATTTAATAAAAAAGCATTACTTGTAGGGCCCTAGAGCTGCATACTAAATCCCAGCCTACTCACCACCGCATCACTCAGCCAGCCAACGCCCCCAGCACTCCGTTTGCCCAGTACCAGGGGAAAGAAGCCTAAGACTCCTGGGATGCACTTCTGAAGTTTTCTCGCCTCCTGGCCCCAAGACTTTTCTAGTCCACAGGAGGCATGGGGAGGAGAAGGACCCTTCATTCTTACCCAGTGTATAATTTGATGACTAGGCCACATTCCAAGGAGATGGATGATGGGGATTTGAAGCTTTCTCACAAATGTGTTTTTCAGTTTTGTTTGCCCAGGCCCTCAATTCAGGGTCCTTCAATGTAAACAGGTCCCTCAATGTAAACAAGAAAGGCTCACCTGTGAGAAAATGAGACTTATTTCTGAGGTTTAATGTAGTCGGTTCAGATGGCATCTGAACACAGGCAGACTCAGACACCTTGCCTTCTGCTCCTGGAATGGCTTCCTGCACAGGCCACACAAGGTACTGGACATAACCAGAATAGCTTGCAGTACTAGGTCAGAAACTCCCAAGC
The DNA here is from genome assembly GCF_000690835.1 of Fulmarus glacialis. Taxonomy (NCBI): domain Eukaryota; kingdom Metazoa; phylum Chordata; class Aves; order Procellariiformes; family Procellariidae; genus Fulmarus; species Fulmarus glacialis. The sequence goes on along the minus strand of NW_009203206.1, from coordinate 10,696 downwards.
CTGTCAATGCAGAACTTCTTGGGCAATAGCTTCTTTTTAACAGCCTCTTTCCCTAGCAATTGTCCTCTCTCTGTCAGTGCTTGATACAAACAAATTTTCTCTAAATCATTCCAACAGAAGATTTTAATTACGTGCTCATTGCAGCTGCCTCTCAACTAAAAGTAAGTTTTTGCTCAGTTTTTCTAAGTCATAAAAGTAGCTCTGTGCCTTAATTTCTCCTATTACTCTGATGCCCCCTTCCTGTCTTATACAAATGATACTAAATGTGTGGGCATCAGGTCTTCCCTAAGGGGATTTATACTGTTCATCTCACTAGGCGGTCACACATACGTGTCCTGGTGGCAGAGTTACTAAACTTGCAACAGAATACAAATAAGAATAAGTTATAATAGTCTTGCAAAGTCACTGTTGCTCTGCTGTGTAACTGAAGGTTGAACAAGTATGAAGTTTTGGGAGTTGGAGTTTGCAGTGGGAAGAACACAGTGCTGGACATGTGGTAAACACTCTCACTTTTAATTCAGAAGAGGCTGCTCTAAGGCAGGAAGCTTTACTAAAGACTCCAAGACACTAAGACAAAGACATTCTCTATATTTCATAAGTACAGAAAGAGGAGGTGTAAGAATTTGAGCGGGGACACCAAGTAAATTAGAACAAAACTGGTATTAGAAACTAAGACTTCTATTTCCCATCCACATGCTTAAACTTCAGAACAATACTATCTCTCCTGGAGTACACCTGATTTGTATTGTTTCTCTTTTTAGAGACTAAGCCTACATCCCTAATTCATATGGTCAGTCCCATAGAAACTAGTGAGAAGAGTCAGGATCGAGCATTTAAATTGCAGTCTTACGGTTTTGTTGGCTTTTTTTTTTTTAACCCAGCACCTATGCTTTCTTAGCACTCAGTACCTAAACTATGATAATAAACGTAATTAGGAATAATATCAGGTTACTATATTCCAAAGGCTCCAAATTATATTTAGCAAACAGGTAGGCTTGCTACTGAAGGTATAACATACAGTGTACGAAAAACATACAGAGCTATTTGCCAGCCTAATTAATGAGTCTGGTTAAGATTAGTCATATTACACCTGAACATATGACATACTCTTGAAAGACTGTGACCTCTATCCTCATTACAGGTGCACCCACAGGAGATGACTGCAGCCATTTGCAGAAGACACATTACATCTGAACTATTCACAGGTGCTTTCATGCAGCTGATGATACATCCAGAATACCACCACATGCTAGCAGATACTGTGCCATAGTCCTTCTGACTGTTTGAAGAACCATTTGCTAGCTGTAAGTATTAAGATCAGCATGGAGCTCGAGGTGGTCTGGAACCAAAAATCTCTGAAATTTGCAATAGTCAACATGTGGATTTGGCAGCTGAAAGATGAACTCCTTCATTTCCAAATACTGCAAGTGCTGCTAGAAGAGCCTGCTCTTCCATTTGTATATCACTTCAGAATTTGCAGGGCAGAGTGGCCTTGAAGCCTAACATATAGTAATACACAGTAGTAATGTGGTTTGTCAATCTCCGTTACAGACACCTGGGCACAATCAGGCCACTATGAATTAATACCGCTGTTCTCACAGAACCAGTCATGGTGTCTTAGACACAGGGAAGGTTCAGTCAGTTTTGTGTAGTCACTCTTGGGTACCTACGGGTTGTTATCCCTGTGCCTTACATAATCCATACAGGCGATGCTGTAGGCATTGCTCACATGTCTTCCTGCTCCCTGCTGAAGAGACTCTTTGTGATAAGACTAGAGGAAGAGCCTGGCTTCTCCCTTCCTGTGCCACACAAGCCTTCAGTGAGTGCACTTTGCACAAGTAGCAACAGGCAGGATCAGAAAGAAGACGTGTCCTGAAGAATACTACAGTGGCTGCCACCACTCACACAAGAAGCCTTAGCAAAACATGGGGAAAGTCTAGGTTGCAATTTCTCAAGTGCTAACAGCTATTCTGTCTGTGCTCCATTTACATAATAAGAAATGTTATTCAAACACTTGTATGAGAAAATATTTCCGTCCCTTTCAGCAGTATATGCCTGCTACTGCACCAGTGTCTGGAATAATTGTGAGGGGGATTTACTTTGCGCTGTGTTCACCAAGCAGCAAGATCATGGTCCACACCTGCAACTTGTATTCTCTACACTGTGAGCTGTAGGAATGACATTTTGATGCTTTGAGTAACTATCCTCCTCAAGGCATCTGTCACCACACTTCCTTCCACCTTTTCAAGTTCTTTCCAACTACTATGCTTTTCCACTGCTGAGTATTCTGCTAGAATCTAGCAGCCCCTTTTCCTCAGAGTAGCTGCAGCAACAGCAATTGGTAGGTGTCCAGGATATTTAGCCCATAGAGGCTGTCATTCTGGACCATCTACAATTACAGAAGAGGAAATAGTAACTCTCTGGGAACGCCTTTGAGAATGACTCTAACCTTGACAACCATCATGGGTATGTGCTCACATGCAGTCAGAATATAAAGTAGAACAACTTGATAGAGGAACTGTCAGGACTGAGATCAACAGCAACTATTTTCTTGATCATCACAGTTAGCTTGACTCAAATCTGTTCTGAAGTAGTAGATGACTAAGTGCATAAGTATGTGATACATACGTATGTGAACACACAGAACATTATATCAGTTGTGTCACTAATGACGTTACTACTATCAGTTCCCACTCAAAATTTGCACATTTTAACACCTTTATTATTGACACATCAATGCAATAAAGTATTAATGCACATGGTCATTTTAGGTATGTGAATAGCCACATTCATGCTGATGGGCCTCATGTAATTCAAGTCATGTATTCTTCAATGTCTGCATCTTAAGTCCTAGTCAACATTTAGAGTAGTTTAGTATGGATCACATTACTATATAAATCTGCTCCTACCTTCTTTCAGGCCCCTTGTGTGGTCTTCCATTTCTTCACCCCCCCCAATTTCTGTGTTATGTTTCTGGGACCTTTAATGCTCCTGACTGCAGCAGGCTCAGTGCCAAGCCATCACCCACTCTTGCAAGCAACCTGGCACATTCATTTCAGCATCCAGATCCTTCCACCTGTCTCTGGTAAGCGCTTCCACTCTTCCTAGACTGACTACCTTTACACTGCCTTTCTGTGATGGTCCTGTCTCTTCCCTGTCATTCTAGCTTGCTTACCTCAGTAGCAGAGATATGTTTCTCTTTTTTAATAGTTTCCCCTCAATCTCTCTAATCCCTTCCTTCTGACCTGTTCTGGTTTAACCCCAGTCAGCAACTAAGTACCACACACTTGGTGGGATGGGGGAGAGAATTGGAAAAAAAAAAAAAGTAAAACCCATGGGTTGAGATAAAGACAGTTTAATAGGACAGAAAAGGAAGGGAAAGTAGTAATAATAATAATAATAATAAAAGAATATACAAAACAAGTGATGCACAATGCAATTGCTCACTACCCACTGACCGATGCCCAGCCTGTCCCCATGCAGCAACCGCTGTCCCCCAGCCAACTCCCCCCAGTTTATATATTGAGCATGATGTCATATGGTATGGAATATCCCTTTGGCTGGTTTGGGTCAGCTGTCCTGGCTGTGCCCCCTCCCAGCTTCTTGTGTACCTGGCAGAGCATGGGAAGCTGAAAAGTCCTTGACTGGCATAAGCACTGCTTAGCAACAACTAAAACATCAGCGTGTTATCAACATTATTCTCATGCTAAATCCAAACCACAGCACTATACCAGCTACTAGGAAGAAAATTAACTCTATCCCAGCTGAAACCAAGACATGGCCTTTCCTCTCCCAGAAATTCATTAGTAAATAAGGCAGCTCACAGCTGTGCATATCCATTCGGTTTTCTGTCTTGATGCGAGGCAATTTTTGTCATGAACGTGTAGCAGAGACTGTTCTGTACCTTTCTGAAATCATGTAAGAGGTTGTGTAGGATGGCATATTTACTACCTTCTGAGGTAAGTAGTCTAGAACTATGATCAACACCGGCTGATGATTAAAGCAACTCCAGACACTCTTCAGAAGCCCAGCTGAGCAGCTCCTTTCTTTGCTATGACCTTTTTTTGCTATCTACATCCTCATTGTGAAAATAACTGTGAAATTAGCTATAGTAGCTAATTTCTTTTAACACTTTTTTCTTTTTTTTTTTTTCCAAATTTCAAGCCTAGAGGCCAGATTTATAAAGCTGTAATTGCTAGGGGATGCTGATCCAGTATCTGAGTGGTTTTACAAAGGTGCCTGAAGGGTAGGCATTGCAAAGCACAGCACAGCATCCCTAGTCCAATACCATCCCAAGGCTTTAAATCCACACACAGTTGCTCAGCCGCACACAGAAGGCTGAGCTGCTCTCTGGAAGCAGCTACACAAACCTGGCTACACCACAGCCTGACTTGTGCAGAGTCAGCTCAGAGGTGTCTTTTCATGTACACATGCTCCCAGTTAACCGGACATGACATTCTGCAGCTGTTTTCTGCTGTTCAGACATTCTGAACAGCAGAAAACTGATACAAAACCACGCGCTTGAAACTCCATTCAGGAACTCATAGGGTCTTGTGTGGTTTAAGGCCCATGACTTGAAGATTATCCATCCTCATACCTCTATGCCCATGTTTAGATAAAAAAATACTAATATACTTTTAGAAGCATAATATAAATGAAAATTTTCTCACTGCTGCTCATCAGGGACAACTGTATCTGTGCCATTTCTACAGCAGCTTGCTTTGAGATAGATAAATTCAGAAGCATTTAGAAGGGAAAATAACCCTCAGCCCATAGCGCTGAAGCAGCCACATCCAGTTCACCTCCTATTAGGCTTCAGTTTCTGTGGTGTTGCAACCATAACAATCTCAAACTCCTGTGGAACTGATTTGGTTTTGTGGTACTGAATCATTGACATGTTCAAATCAGATCCCTCAAAAATAAACCAGTTTTATATGAGATAGCTGCACAACCTTTATTATGCAGAGGTAATGAAACTAGCATATCCAAAGGCCACTCAGTTGTCTGCCTCTCCTAACACACTGAAAACTAACAAATAGTTACTGTAAGAATACAGTGAAAGCCACACCAACTACTGCCTTGAAACAATCATTTGCCTTCAGTGCCCTGATCTTAACTGACCATTTAAGTTATCCCCAAACCGTTTGTCTTCAACTTTAATGATGACACAAATAATGAAATAATGACTAATAATTAATAAGCATAATTAATTGATAGCATTTATCTCAATATTGAATTGTACTTTCTCCCATGAACACATAAACATGATTAACTGTCTCTGTCCGCCTTTAAAACGAAGGGTGACTGAAGTGAAGGGTGGCAAAGTAACTCACCCAACTTCACCTATGGAAGCAGCAAGAGTTTGCATTGGAATCCAGATACCCTATGTCCTGGGCCAGCACTGTGCCTACAAGGCCACATTGTGAACCTAGGGTCAATTAAGTTAGAAATTTTCTTTCCTTATGGCTCAGTCCCAGCCATAAACAGTTATGCTACAAAAATTATCCCCAATTAAAAATTAGCCCTTTTTTTTGAATAAAAGTTGCTGTTAAAAATAGCCACAAATTCAAAATTGTGGGAGGATGGAATGGAGATAGAAATGTGCAGATAGGTAAAGCCATCTACAACCCTCTGGGGAAATATTTACAGTGTGGCTAGCTGAGTTATGCAAGGTATCCCATACTGTCTTGTCTGGTGGAATTATCATTGCACAATTTGTGGCGGGGGTTTACAAAATTGCAATTCTGACCTTTCAGAAAAGCAAAGCCACTAATCCACAGTGCTGATTTATTTGCTGCTCATCTTCCTCTTATGTGATCTTTGCTTTGACTCACCAAAAATACTGGTGCACCTCTTGCATTTTTCCTTTGAAGTGATACCACAGCTTGCTGATTATTTTTGGTTACTTGCCTTTTTATGTTCCTGCCCTCATTTCATGCATAATGTATATTATGCATCAGCAAAGTGACCGCACTTTTCCTTATGCTGCTTAGGCTGGTGGTAAGGCAAGCTCATCTTGTCTGAAAGTCTCTCCCTACATAGCCTGCCGGGAAATGTAGTGCTAAGAATAAAGGTGATACAGGATGTCTACACGTATTCATGATCCAAGCCTGCTGAATCTGAAATGCTGTAGGGTGTAATTTTAGAAGCACTGTAAATTTGTGGAAAATATTACATGGTAAGGACCTGCCTCAGAGTTGGCACACTGAATGATTTGCATTGCTATGAATTTAACGCTGAGTGGTCTTCTGCAGCCCGGGACACTGCGCAACTGGCTCTTTCAGGTACCAGTTATGAACTCTTTAGACAGAATACAAACCCTTGCATTCTGACCGTATTGATCAGGATCACATCAAAGAAATCATGATTTGCATCAATCTTGCCTCCTAGAAAGACTTTGAATCTTGTGCTTGGGTAATGAGGCAAGAGATTTATCTTCAGATAGCCTTATGAGGTGGATTACAGTACTTGCACTGTACTGTACTGAGAGGTAAAAATTAAAGCACGGGGAGACTGAGTTAGTTAAGGTTACATAGAAATCCTAGCAGAAAAGGGATCAGATTCCTTAACATCCTGGCTATGAGGCCAGAGCACTCATTCCTGGTTACAAGTACCAGAAACAAAAAAAAGATGGTGAGTGCCAGTTAACAGCTTGATCCCCAGCCACATTCACTAGAAGAATTAAATGCTGTGTTAGGATCATGTGCTCAAACCTCACAGCTATGGCTCATATTTGGGCTGAGTCAGTAAGAAACATTCCTGAAAGTTCATGTGTACTCACTGAACAAATGTAAAGGACTAGCAGTCAGCGCTGTTTTATAAACACCAATCTACTGCACAGCTGTTTACTGCATTAATACAGTATCATATGCTGTTATTAGAGTATCACTACATCAGCTTCAGGTAATACTTCTGGTAGCATTTACAGATTTCACATCTAAAACTAAACTGCACTTGGCATCCCAACACGCGCAGTCTATCTTCCTCTGAACATGCCCCTCCAACCTTGACGCAGGTTGCTGTTACGATGGTTTAATAAACAGTAAGACAAAACATTGCGAGATGTACCTTTTTTCATCAGGTAGATTTTGAAAGCTGAAACTTCATTTTTGTGCATGCAACAGTACGCACACATATCAAGACAGGGACATTCTTTACGGTATCTTTAGCTAATAAGTAGGCACATCTGACAGCAAAGACAAAGAGACACCTTCTGATTCTTCAGGAGTACAAAGGTATAGGAGTGGTTGTAGTGACAGACAACAGAAATGCAGCCATACCAAAACAGCATAAGAACAGACAGTCTGTTTCCAGGGTTAAATCCTACTTTCACAAATCTTAAAATGACAACAATTTCCTGAGGTCAGAATTTCATTCTTTTTCTAAAATCATCTTCTTTTCCCAAGTTTCTTCTTACCCAAGTTTTATATGGAAGGGAGTCTAGTGGCTTCTGTGAAGTTGGTCCCAGTTTACATGATTGTGAAAGAATCCAAACTTTTCCACCTACGTTTCTTCCTGCTACTTCATGGGAACACTGAATAGCTGTACATTCTGGTATCAGTTACATTACAGAATGATCTAAGTGTTACAGAAAAGGCTGGGAACAGCCTATTCAAATAGACCGAGATACTGTTAAAATTTTTCTTTTAAACAGAAAAAAGCTATCTACCGAAAATTACTTTGCAGGCTACATATTCTGATTCCCTCCGCAACTCCTCTCTAGTTTGAAGGTAAGTGAAACACTCCAGCCTGGTTCATCTGTTACAGCATATTTTATTTTTATTTAGCTCTAACACTGGATCATCCTCAGGTCGTTTGCATATACCCTTTGGTGGCTGGATGATGTTCTACCAGCTTCACCATTTTTGTTGTAGACTACCCTGTTTGTGAATGATGCACTGCCTCTGAGCACAATGTACTGACTGTAGTCTTTTTTTAACAGGGAATTCATAAACAAATGGCTTTCATGCATTTTGTAGTTCAGCTGCCTTTGAATTCCCAGCAAATCTGATGTGTCTCAGATATGTCAGATCTGAGTAAGCACTGGGCCGGTGATCTGCATGCATACAGTAAATCCTGTATGCTTAATATCCACATGCATACATCAGCTGTGCAATTTGTGCACTATAGGTCCAACATCCCTACATCAGGATTTACAGCACCTGTAACCCAGGGATGATCTTTCCAAGTGCAGTTAATCCAGGGCACCTGGTTTCTCAGCCACATTGGGTTCCAACTGCTTTTTCATTTGAAACATTATAAAGTAAGTGAAAGCATCCATTGCTAAAGAGATAGCTCCAATTATTGCTGTGTCCCTTGTGGTAATGCCTACCTGACTTTTTGCTCTACAGAAGCTGATATTCCAACCTCAGATACATTTGTACAAATCCTATTAACTTAAAGAGAAAACAGAAGCAGGGTTTTCCTATTGTCAGTATGGCTCCCTCCACTTGATGTATTGAGCAAAGGCCATATCCATGCCTGAGGACTAAGTTAGGAATTTTAAAAACTAAATTAAAATTTAAAAAAAAATAATAATGGAGACTAGAATTCAAGTCTGTCTGTTTTGCTGGACTTTGAAGTTATTTATTACTAGTATAGCTTAATCATCAGAAAAGACTAATAAATAAATTTCGCCTCAAAGGTTGGCTAGAAAACCCGACAACTCTCCTTTCCATAGAAAATCGCAGTTTTGAATTATTTTGTTAAGCGAGGAAAAGGAAAAATCAGACCATTTAAAACACCATAGGAAAGAAAAGAACAAGCACCAGTGCCAGAATGCCAGTTGCTTCTGAGTTTACAATATCTTAAAATACAGAATACCAACAGCCCACCTGCCTGTTATTCTTGTCAACCCACTTTTTACCAAAAATTTATTTTTTTAAAATTGGGGAAGTTCTTTTAGATGTCACCAGATAATTCTGATTTCAGCGTCTTCAAGGAACAGGCTCAAAATTATCGTAGTATCACAGGGACTTGAACCTGCATTATCAACTTCTAGGGCAAGTTTTGCTAGTCAACCACCAACTCTGGGACGAGTTTTTCTAAAGGTGGGTTTTTTCTAAAGGTGTTTTTTTGTGTGGGTTTTTTTTTACCTAACACATTCCTACAAACCATTTTCATTCAATGAAACAATACTTCTGATGTTAGGTTTTGGTGGACTTTTCCTACCTGCTCTAACTATAGTTTTAATGTCTGCAGTTTATTATTAATATGAACAAATGTAAGTAAACTACAGTAAAAGCATTGATTTATGCATGCTGGTAGATGAAACTATAAAGGCTGAAAGCAGTTACTGCCCTCAGCTGTTTGCACTGCTGCTTTTCCTGGGGTTGCTCCTGTAGAAGGCACAGTTTGATAGGACGCACAACCTCCAGCTGGTTGCTGTTCACATTGAGTAAACTCAATTGAAATTAGCTATAATTTACTCTCTAGTGTTTAGACATATATTTCTTAAGTCGTTGTACCCTCTTCTCTTGATTTACTGCTTCTTTATATGCTTATTTTATTTCTTTCAAATGCACATCTACTACAGACACTTTGTATCTGAAGCTTTCAAAGAACTTGTATTATATTTTAGCACCGTTACAGAAGCATACATAATACACAAAATAAAGCAGCTGTTATAATAAGAGTAAACTAAACAAAAACTCTTCACCGACCTTTCTGGAACTAACAGAAGACTTAACTTGTTGAACGACTGCTAGCTTTTCATTCATACCAGACCACACAGCCAAAACAGTCTTCATTTCTGTAGTACAAACAGATCTTAAGGGAGGTTAGAGTTTTTATACCTTCCCATCAGGCACCAATAGGCCTTAAATACCCTGACCAGCAGCACCTAGGCCATCTTGCCCATAAGCCCACCTGGGAGTGCCGTTTGAGTCTGCCCCAGGCCTCGTTTGTGCTGCCAGGAGCAGTGAGATCAGAGCTGCTGTAATAGGAAGGATGAGGGATGAGCAGACAGCAGCCATGGTTCAGACAGGCCTGTGCTCTCACTAACCAGCCCCCAGCACTGTTGGGATAGGATTGGTTTCTGCTGCTTAATGACCACCAAATAAGGTAAGTTAATGAGTCAGCTCTGATGCCAGCCTGGGAAGTCCAGGGAGCAAGACAGAATTGGCAGGGGATGTGCTGGGTATCTGCCCAGGCAGGGGCTAGGTGCTCAGGCCTGAGGCCACCTGCAAAACGCCCAATGCTGTAATGAAAGCTGTTACCCTATCAGATAGAGAGAAGTGGCATCCAGGAGATTGGAAAGAGGTAATCAGGATGAAGGGCTTATTCTGTAAAAAACAGGTATGGGTTTAAACCTGAGCGCTGCAAGCAGCAAATGATCAGTGTTGCTGAAGAAGGTGGGTGCGTGCCCCCTTCCTTACTCTCTTACCTCCCCTATGCATTGTGCTTAGGTTCAGTGCAAGGACAGCAGTGAGTCCCTGGTGCACCTAACTGCTGCTGCTCATCCCCCTCTTCCGCTCATCTCCCCAGCCTGCTATCTGCCCTCTTTGAGGCCGGGCCTTGGCACTGCCGCAGCACCGCAGAGCCTTGTGCTGCGGGCTGAGCGCTGAGGTGAAAGCGAGAGAGGCAGGTCCTCCCTCCGTCCCCTGCCTCCGCCCCAGCCGGCTGCGGCCCCTGCACCGTATGCGTGAGGTGGCCCGCCCGGAGAGGAGATGGTTGAGAGGCTGACAAGGCTGGCGGG
>NW_009203205.1:0-11005 GCF_000690835.1 Fulmarus glacialis | reverse complement strand
CTTTCTGCAGGTCTCCCGGTGCCACTGCCATGAGAGCGAGAAGGGCGTGTTTCCTCCAGCCAAAGCAGTGGCCAGGTGGAAAGGCTCTCTCTTGTTACGGGACAGGGAGAAAGAGGATGCACCCTGGTGACAGAGTCCAGAGACTGTGGAGTTTCCACAGAACTCCATCTTTGTCTTTTTTCCTTCAGTCCAACTTAGGCTTGCATTCACCTATAAATAGGAAATGTGTGCAGACATGCTTGTTCTGAAACATAGATTTAAAATCCGCCTCAGCTTCAATGGAAGCTAGACCTGAGCTTAAAGAAAGGTGCTTTTGTGAAAAGTAGATTCCAAAGACTTCCTTGAATAGTATATGCTTGAAAAGTATTAAGATATGCAAGAGTATAAGAATGAATAACACAGAGGTATGCCAGAGCTGCAAAGCTGAACATGGACTGAACTGACCTAGAAACCAGGCATGTTTTTATAGCAGGTGTTAGTTCTGGCCTTTTCCTGGAGAAAATACTGCTACTAGGAGAGGGAAGATAAGTTGATATTAACCTAATAATGTTATAAAGTAGCTATGCCATGGTTAAGTGCTCTACATGTTAAGCGTATGAAAAATGTTCTGGAGGCTGACTGGTGTCTTCACTGTTGACTGATGTCCCGTGTTACAATAAATATGTGCACAAAGACTAACAAGCCTCAAATGCATTAAGTACACGAGAACGGTGGTTCTGGGTCAGACAAAAGGTCTGTGCTTTTTCTAGTGCTCTCCTTGCTACTGCCCAGCACTCAGCTGGTATATTCATGGCCATACCCACAACCAGTCCAGCTCTGTTTTCCAGGGAGCTGATCATTACATATGTGAGAGATAGTAGACAAAACCTAGCTCTTCATATTCTTTCTGTTGTTTTATTAGAGAATCTGAAGTTGTATATACCTTTTTTGTTTATATTTACATCGGCACTTCATTGGGTCCAGACTAAATGGAAATTCTCTACCTGACTGCAGCAAAAGTTGGGCTGAGCCCTCAGTTAGTAACCAGCCATTGGTTATCTTTGTTTTTGAAATACAGCAAACTGCGGTGGAATAGGAAACAGAAAAGCTAGGGACATTAGTTGTATTTTCTGGAAGGAGGTGGAAAATTTTCCAAGGAAATTTTTTTAATAGTATTAGCATGAAAGTCATAAGAGTGGCACATGAGACCCAAGTATCTTTGTTCAACTAAAGTAGTGGAGGATGCACTGGGTTTGTTGCTAAGTTAGAGCAATAGCAGCTACTGCTCTAGGCAAATGGCTTTTTAGAATTAGAAGCCGTTACTGTCTGAAGTGACACATTTAGAAAATGTCTCTACATGAATAATTGGCTCACACAGCAAAGCTGCAGCTACCTGATAGCACAGTATTTTTCCCACTTTGGAGGTTTTTTTATTTATCTAAAACTTTCCCATAGTCGTCACTGCTAGTTTATTCCCTGTATGACAAATAAGTAGTAAATGAAGGTGTTTTCATATATTGGAACAATCTGCATGTTTACATTTTTTACAGCTGTTGCAAAGATGTAATTGAAACTCTAAAGAGCTTTTGCTCTTTATAGTACTGAAAGCCATGCTAAACAGCTTTTTGCAAATTTCCAGTTTGGAGAACTGCAAAGTAATTATTCAAGTGTTTATGCAGAAGAAAAAAAATTTCTTCCTTTAGAGACAATATTTTGCTGCGGATTTTAGTTCTCTCTTTTCTGTTTCATCTGCCTTTTCTCCAGCTCAAAAATGTCTACTTCCTTAGAAATTGTTCTCGTTTGATATAGTAGGATATCTTTGTGTAGTAGCTGAAAAGGAACTGGACCTGTCCTTTGTCAGTCAAATACCGCACTAAATTATCTTTTCCATAATGCATGCAGTTTTCCTTTACTTATTAAAGAAAATTACCAAACTTTTTGTATTGCTCCCATACAGCTGCTGGGGACCGTGTATCAGTTTGAATGTGTATGGCCCAGCATTAGTTTTTGCAACTGAGCTAAAAATCTATGCCAAATTGTATCATAACACAGGAATGAAAATAATAGGGGTGACTTAGGTCACATATATTCTCTGCAGATTTTTATGACCAACTGCAAGTAAACAAGAAAAATATAGGTAGTTGATATTTCTAATTTAATCTTTGACATCTCAATAAGTCATTTTAATATTAAAATTATTCTTACTATACTTTCTGCATGAAAGGCCAAAATAATCTATGTTTTTAATAGAATTTATGCGGGAAAGCATTGACAAAAAATACTAGAGTACTTTTAATGTTTGTTCCTACATCAAACATGCTGAGATGAGGCTTAAAAGCCCACCAGAGAATTCACATTTGCCTCAGTGCTGTTAGTAAAAGCTGTAATTATCTGTATCTTTTGAAAATGCTTAAAATGAAACACAACCTAATTCTCAGTTATAGAACAATGTAGTACAGCAAAGGCATTATCATCTATTTTTTCATTATAAGGTGCGGGTGCATAACCAGGAAGAACACTAACATGATTATATCTTAGTTAAACCTTTACAATATATAACCATTTAGTGGAGCAGTAAAAATCAGAACTTACTCTGACTTTATCACCGCAGAACACTTCTGTCGTATAGGTAGACAAAGAGCTTGACTTTCTGGGGTAGAATCTCATAGTCCTGTTTCCTCTCCTTTAATTGTCAGTAACCTCACTACCCAGCGATTTTTGTGGGGGATTAGGGTTAGCCTAATTGCTTTCCCGTTCACTCTTGACAGCATTAGTGAGGCTAGCATCTCCAGCAGAATCCCTTGGGCCTTACTGCTGCTGAATAATGCATGCCAGAGCTCTGTGCCCCAGAGCAACTTTTACCCAGGCATATTGCAGGGCTTAGCAAAGTGAAGTATGTTCCCAACAGAGGCTGAATGTAGACTGGGGTAGAAGCAGAGAAGGTTGGCAATGACCTAATTAGGAGCCATGGGACTAAGAGGGACCATGACTATGCCTAGCCCTTGGTTAAAGACATCCAGGATTTTTTCTTGGATTTGTTTTATTGAAATATTAAAGCAGCCACTGACACCTTTCAATTTTTCATCTGTCCACATCTTTTACAAATCTCTAGTTTTTTTACAGCTGAAACCTAACAGCTGAGGAGAAACTTCCAAATGTGTTGTGACAGGGAAGGGCATACTGCCCTTTTTACCTTCTGAAATTTTAAGTGCTTAACTGTTCAATTGTTTATGCAGTTCATGGGAAAAGCAAATGGGGAGATATGTCAGTGGAGCGAGGGGCTTCTAGATAGGAACAAATATGCCAGGTCAGGTAAAAGGTTCATCTAGCCCGGTATTGTCTTTCTGGATATAAGCAATAGGGAAGTTTAGGGAAGAAAGGGAGAAGTAAGAGAAGAATGCAAAGGCACATAAATATAAAGCAAACATGTAATGGTATTTCCTACTCCCATTCTCAGATTCTAAACCAGTAGCGGTGTCTTTGTATCTAATAATGCTTAGTGGATTTCTAGTCCATGACTTTATGTAGTTACTTTTTGAACACCTGTGAACTTTTGATATCTCCAACATCTAGCAGCAGTGAATTCCGAGGTTTAGTTATAGCATGCTTCATTCCCCTTTTTGTTTTCAACCTGCCACATAATTTTGATGACCACTAGTTCTTATATAGCAAAAGAATAACCATTCCTCATTCACCTTCTCCCTGCCATGACTTTTTTTAGCCCTCTGTCATATTTTCCCCTGAGTCATCACTTTCCCAGGGTAAAGAGCCCTTGTCTAGTTGATCATTCCTTGTCATTCCCTGCCTCTGATCAATCTTCTGCTATTTTCATCTTCAGTATGGTTCCTCCTGTTCTCTTTGTAGCTTGTAAAACTCACAAATGTAGCTACACTGATTCCTTCATACACATTCCTGCAATTTAGAGTCTGGAAGTGGGAAGCTGAACTGGGTCAGACCAAAAGTCTATTTGCTGTCCTGTCTCAGAATATCTATTAGCAGGTATCTAGGGAAGCATATAAGACTAGACCGTTCTTCAAGAAGATTTGCACTTTAAACCTCAGGTTCATGCCCTGCAAGTTGTTTTTTCATTCCTTTTTTAAATGGTGCAAGATTTCAACTTGTCCAAAAAGCAGTTTTTAACCCTCCCCGCCCCACCTTTGACCCTTACTGTCCAGTGATAAAGTAAAAAGGTGGCTCAGTCTGCTGATTGCATGTTCCTTTTCTTGGGAATCTTAAAAACAGGAAGAGATTACCCTGTTAAGAGACATTGCCTGATATTATAAAAAGTTCTGAAAAGTAGATACGCCCAGAATAATCATTCACAACTATTCATTTCAAGGATAAAATTTTTATATTCACCCTGAAAAGTAATTTCCTGGAAAAAAACTTTGACATCTGAAGCTAGCCCTGCTCCAAATTTGTTCTGCAGTAACAAATAAATACAGAATGCTGCAAAATGCAATTAACGTAACAGATCCTGAACTGATGATTGTGTTAAATATTTGCTGAAGCCTGGTTTTGGGCAATGTAATGGTCTGGGCAAACTGACAAGTGTCCACCCCCTATAGACCTTCTATTACACCCATAAACCTTCACTGCTTAACATTTTGGTGACCTAAGAAACTGATCATATATACATTTAATGACTGTATAAACGAATGAATCACTTAAAATGCAATTAAAACCTGCTGCTTCAGCATGGATCTTTTAAGTCAGTTGGAAATAATTAACCTCAGGATGATTTATTGAAGAGATTAATCTTTCCGTTAGAGTTGGAGTAATCTACATGACCTCTTTGAAGAATATTGCTCACTACAGTTTTAATGGGTGCGGGATGAGCTAAGATAGTGTTACTTGCTTTTTCTACCACCCAATAGACGTTCTGCCTCAGTACTTCTTTGTAATATATTTTCACTGGCACATATCTAATTAGGCAGTATCATATTTTGAACACTATCTTACTTGATGCAAGGGTTTTATAGACGGCAAGCCCTGAAGAATCTCACAGATCAGATCTTTCCATCTTTTGCAGCACACGTCAGCGTAATACCAAACCATAAATTGTTTGTTGGTTGTCAAATTTCCTGTTGAAATCGTAAAGCCACAGAAGGTTGAGTATGCACGTAAGGTCCTTTTGATTTCCAATTAACCAAGATAATGTCTACAATCTGTGGATATTGTAGGCATAATATTCTCATTTCTCTGGGAAACAACTATTTGTTGATTGGATTCAATGTATATATAATTATAAATTTGTATCCACATAACACAAAGGATGCTCTTTGTATCAGTTTCTGACTTCACAATTTTTGGTACGCAAGTAGGCCCAACTTCTCTGGCAATCAGTAGAAAACAGTTACTTTATATAATCTACCCTGAAAAAAAATCCGAGAAATTCTGTGTGCATGTTTCTCCTCTCTTTCTGTGAGTTCTTCCCAGCACAGTTAACTCCCACTTACAGCAGACTGCCTTGCTCACATCATGATCTCTGACTTTTTATGGGTTTCAGCCACTCTGAGCATAATCCTTAGATTGCTGAAAGCATATTCATCACCAGTTCTTCCTGGAACCAGCTTTTAGCCTTATAAATAATAAGGTGTGTCACACCGGAAGGAACCAAGCATTACATTTCCTACATAATTCTTTTGAAGATCCAAATTGTTTTATGTTGTTTGATTTCATGTTCCCGTTATCAGCCTCCTTAACATTTCATTCCCAGTGTACAGGAAGGACAGCAAACTAAGGCAGACAAGCTAGTTGCAGGAAAATACCATCAGTTATGCATGACAGTCCCTTCCTCAGAAAACACTTGAGCTTGAGGAACCATCTGTTTTCCTTCCATGTCATGCATATGTCTCACATAATACATGTCACATAAATATCTTCACTATAGCTGATATCTTTGCTGAAGCTAAAAAGAGGCAATTTCTGGAATGTCAGCCAGCAGGATCCCTTTCTGAAGGGTCCCTTGTTGCACTTATTTTCAGTATCTTCTGTCAGAGATGTAAAAAAGTACCTTGAGCCTTTCTGTTATTAGGAGTTGGCATGATAAAGTAATAGCAAAACGATCGCATGAATTAACCAAATAGCTTTCTGCTGGAGTGAAGCTGAGCTTTCTACACACTGTGATGTGTTTTTAAGCTTCTTTTGCTTGCTCTACTACATTAGCACTGCCACAGTTTTGTCTGTGCCACCCCACCACTTCCTTTTGCTCACAATGCATTTCACCTCCTACAAGACTGTATCTGATCTCTTACTAGCCAAAAAACCTGGGCAGTCAGCACATACAGAGCTTGATGGCAGAGCAGCAGCTGGGGAACTTGTAGTGCATGTTCTAACTTGGGAATACCAGTCTGTGTATAAACAACTTCCAGTTTAATAATCCTACTTTTCATTAAAGCTTGTTTTCTCTCTTTATCAACCAGTAAGGCCTGGCTGACACAGGAAGGAGCAATCTTGTGGTAATGAGATTTCAAAAGACAAGTTAAATTTGTTCTTGTAGAAAAAGAAGGACATGAGAAGTAGGAAGTGCTGAGAATAACAAATAGGATTATGAGAAGTTTGCAGCCTCTAACAAGCTCTTCTGACACCGGAAGGGCCCCCTTTGCACAACCTCCAAGTCTAGGCTAACACAGCAAACCAACATGTGACAGACAGCGTCTCCATGTGTGCCTATCTTTTTCTGCAAGAAGCTGTGTTCCTCAGATGGTCTAAAAGCCTGGAAGGGAAGCTTCCATTCTCAATTTAGTTACTCTCAGAGGTCATTATGGCTTTTGCTCTTGACAAATCCAGCCATCTCATTTTCTAGAGCTATAAGATCCATGAACAAGGACTTTATTCTCAGTACTACCAATGGCTTTTGTGTTAACTAGGGACGTGTAGCTGTTGAAGTTTCCCCTCATTTCCCCTTTTACCTCCAGATTTTAAACTAGGGAAGTTAGTTTTCCTACGTTTCCTCTGTTGTCAGTACAGTAAAACAGTCACTGTCATGGGTAACGCAGAGAACCTTCCCTTAGACTCTTGCTCTCAGTTGCTGCTGTCTCTCCACAGATCATATGGGAATCCTGAGATGAGTCTCCCAAGCAAAACGAGCATCATGAACATCCCAGGTGCTTCAGCTGACCTATCTGAAAAACAAAGGTAGAATTTAACCCTGCTTATAAGGAACTTATAAGGCTGCAAATGAGGAGTGCTAAACTAATAGACATAATAATGACAAACAACAAGAGTGGTAGCAGCTCTCTCCTCATATGGTCTCTGCCTTTGCATGCAAATGAGCACGCTAACTGCAGTATTAACCCTCATTATAGCCATGTAACTTTGTATGCCTTTTATCCAAGACTGGTAATGCTGCTTGCACAACAGCTGGTCTAGGATTGGAGTTACTGGTTAAGAGATTTGCAGAATGACAGAATGGTTGAGGTTGGCAAGCACCTCTGGAGACTGTCTGCTCCAACCCCATGCTCAAATCAAGATCACCTAGAGCTGCTTGCCCAGGACCGTGTCCAGATGGCTTTTGAATATCTCCAAGGATGGAGGCTTCCCAACCTTTCTGGGCAACCTATTGCAGTGTTCAACCACCTTCACAGTAAAAAAAAAAAAGTGTTATGTTCAGCCAGAATTTTATGTGTTTCAGTTTGTACCCATGTGTTTCAATGGATTTGTGCCCAAATTGGTGGTTCTACTTATAGTGTGGGATTCATTTCACCTAGAGACTGATTCAGCCGACTTAAAGTAAGTCTCTAAGGCAACATCTATATAACTAAACAAAAAAGGGCCAGGTACAGACTGAGTTGCATCTATACAGTGTGCGACCAGCCCCCTCTGTGGCCGGTGTGTCTGAGAGTGAGTTGGAAGAGTCCCAAGCCGAGCCAGGGAGCGATGTGAGGGGTAAGCAGTGTGGGTGGCCAAGGAGCAGCGCTTGGGCTTGCTTTCTAGCACTCTTGTCTGCCGCATAGCTGTACCCTGTAAGGAGCAGCATTAATTTCCCCCTAGAGATGCCCGAGAGATTAGTTACACCTTAACATCCTCATCACGCAGAGGACTTTGTGCCATCAAGGTAGCATTGCCTTGGCTCCTGAATATATAGTGTCTAATACGGACACAGAAAGGGAGAGATTTAAAACATGTACTCTTCATATATTATGGAATAGATACTGAGAATGTCATTTCTGTCTGCTTATAAAACAAACAGCATGGTAATAACACCTAAAAATGGCTTTATATTCCCTATCACACAAAGTTATTGGAGATGGGTAAGCTACAAGAGAAGGACATCCGCAAGATTTCAAATCCAGAAGAAACATTGATTATTATCTGGTCCAACCTACTGTATATCAGATAATTTCTGCATCAAATCATTAATTTTAAGGTGTAGAATAAATGTTTTAAACTTTTATGGAACATTTAAATAAGTTTAAGTTATTAAATAACTAACTTAGTTTATGGATAACATAGCTAAAAATATGTACTATCCTTTCAGGTCAAAATTTGGCCAGAAGCTCCTGTTGCATTCTGCATTATTATCTTCTTCTTGGTAGGTACTTTCAGGCAGAAGTCAGGTATTTTAATTGTTTCATAGATGGTTCGAGAGGCTCAATAACTTCTTTCTGTGGACTGGGAAACATTTATTTCTTCTCTCAGATGTCACTAACTTATACACATCCTTCTTGTATTACAGCTATCATACTTCCACCTGTACTTCCACTGACCTCTCCACTGTCAGCCTTAAAAATGGTACCATCGCTATCCTCCAGCCTAATATTCCAGTAGTGGTATGTATGCACTCAAAAAAAAAATTTATCTTTTACAATACTGCGTTGTGACTGATCCAGGGTCTTGTATGTAATCTGTGTCAGGAACAGAGTTGGTCTCCTGTTTCCTAAATGTCAGTTCAGCAATTTACTCACTACAGAATCACTGGAAAATAAATTACAGTGTAACCCGAAGTCTGGGGAAGTTTTCTAGTGACTCTCAGGGACTTTAAAGCCAGGAGTTACTTCATTTTTGGCATTACATCTATACAGTTGAGTTCAGACCAAGCATTTCTTTTCCACTACAGAAACTGCCTCAAGGCACAGTGGTTGTTTGTCAGCTCTTTTTTGGCTTGTGTACGCTGGCCCGACTAACATATTAGTAGTGTTCCTTTTTTGTATTACAACACCAACATGAAGCTTAAGGAACTTATTAGGAAAAGTTTAGGATGCTCTTTTACATGGAGATAGGAGAAGAGATGAGAAGTTTTGCAAACCCTCAGATAAAGAATATGTAAATACCATTGTCTTTAACAGGGACCTTATTTATCAGTCTTCAACATTGGAAAGGTATTTATTTTACCTTCATTTTTGCTTTCCTACAGATATCATTAGTGACAAGAAAGTTTAGAAATAAAGTAATGGAACATTATTTTGTTCCACAATGGTGCTAGCTTGTTGTTTGCATTTTCTCTTAAAAACTTTTCCCTCATTCTACTTTCCCAAAGGAAGGATATTGGATGGAGACCCATTTATCTAACTCCAGCACTTGTGTCTTCATCCTAGGTGCCTGGTGATTCCTCCAATTTATCTCTATGCAAATAAATAAATAAATAAATAAATAAATTTTTATAATAAATAAATCCCCTTCCTAGTTCAGGAGAAAGGTTAGGTGCTTTTGAAGGCCTCCAGAGGGAGATCCACTCCAACTAAAATGAGTTTTTAAATTAATTAATGTCAATAAGTGCTTAGTTTTGGTGAATTGGAGCTTTTTTTGGACATCTTCAAAAGCACCTTCTTCCCTCTATTGCTGATTCATTTGCTTGAGGAAGACTGATCCAACAGGTAGATACTTAACCATTAGACACAAACAAATCCCCAAATCCCAAATAAAACAAAGGAAGAATTCTTTTCATATGGGATAGCTCTTTTATTTTTATATCTGTATGTGGTATGACAAATCATATTTATCACATACTTCTGACCATCTGTACTAAAATCTCCTTGGCATTTCAAACATCTTTTATAAGAGTTTCTGTTTATGCAAAATTTCATTCTTCTCAGGCTATAAGACCAGATCAGGCACCAAGGAGTCGGGTAATGCTGGAGGGCATAAGATCAAATCTTTCTCATGTGCATCAGAGATAAAACTCTGAGAACAGCATACAATAGTCAGAAAGAATGGAAGAAAATGCTTGATGGTATCATTTTTAATCATAGCCAGACAGCAAGTTTTTCCAATGATACATTACCTGAGGGTAACCATCCCTGGACAGTGCTAAAATATTCCTTCATTCTGTACTGTGTGTACTACCTGCGTGCAGAATGTTTGTGTTATCTGTGGTATTAGAAAAGTGTTTTGGAAACATTAAGATTTTCAGTGGACATTTCATCTCTTTTTTAAAAGAAAAAAGTACTAGCTGTTGCTTAGACATCACCTCCCTCCCCCCGCTAAGTTTTGGGCCTGTTGACCCACCTCAATCCAAATTAGAAGACAAGTAGGAGTTTCAAAGACACTTATGTTACCACCCTTGTAATGAATACTGATGTCTGGGTGGAAAGGAGGTACAGGCTAATGGCCCAGCTAAGAGAAAGCTGAAGGATCTGGCTGGTGCCTCAGCACATATGTTTGTCCAGGACAACAACAGCATCGCTGCCTCTTGTTTCGTTGGGGTGCACTAGAGATGTGGAGAAGTGTTGGGGCTATTATGATGGGGAAGAGGCTGGGGGGAAGACTGTCCATCTATAATGGACCTGGGCTTCATTTGATTTCCTGCTTGTAGAAAAACTGTGCTTTTTAAGCTCTTTACTTGTAAAATATGTGTGGTTCTGAGTATAGGAGCAGAAGGCTCAATTTGCTCCTTATTCCTTGATAGGAAAGTATTTTGACATAATACCTGTCCAAGGGACAGCTACCATTATACTCTGCCTGGTCACTCATGTTCTTCCTTTCCTGTGTTTAACTGCTTTATCTATGGTCTATTACTAAGCATGCTTATTGCTGTATATCTTCTTATGGCTTTTTCAGGCAATGCTGCTTGCTATTGTTGTTT
>NW_009203204.1:25891-37599 GCF_000690835.1 Fulmarus glacialis | reverse complement strand
TATGACTTGCCTGGCAGGGCCGCTTCCAGCTCCAGTCTCTGGCTACAGCCCTGTGGAGGTGGAGGGGAGATCATATGGCAAGGCCAGCTGCTCCGCTCCGAGGGGAGCCTGCGAGCGGGACGTCTGGCGCAGCGCTGGCGTACCCTTCGGCCTCGAGCCCCCTCCTCTGCAGTTCCCTCTCTGCTGCCTGTGGCTGATGCCCCTTGTGATGAGCTCCTCTGCCAGCTGGGAAGGGCTACCGAAGCTGTCGTGCAGGCAGTTTGACCGACCCATGTGGCAGCGCATGGCCGTTCTCTGTGCCGGGGGGACACAGAGGGCAGGCTCTGGGCTTACTGCCCTCTGACATGGACAGAAACTTTTTCTGCTAACATCAGGTGGGGAGCTTCACTAGAATACAAAAGGCAGCTGAATCCCTGAGGTTTCTCTCTCCCATACTTGCCTCCCTGCAAAATTTAGAGAGAGATGTCCCCTCGGTGTCGTTTCCTGCAACAAATATTCAGAAGCAGTAAGTGCAAACTTGTTCTTCTTCCCATTATGTTTGATACACAAAGTATGTATCACTAGCAGCTAGTCAATGGCAGGTAGGTCTTGCACAGATTTTTGCTTTCCCGATCCCTTAGCTTTGGCTTGTTAGCTGCCCAGAGGGAGAGTCTTGGGAAGATCCAGTCCTGCTCAATCAGGTTTGGGCTTTTCTGGGTTCAGGAGGATTTTACCCTTTCTGCAGTTGGAGTGTTGTCAGCATTGCTTTGGGATCACGTGGCAGTTCAGCTGGATTTGAGTCATCTGAGATGTAGTCCGTTTCTTTTCAATGACTACCCTGAATAATGTCCACCCAGTTTTCAGGCTGTAGCTGCCTCCGGTGACAACAGCCAGCCCGCACCGCTACCAGGAGCGGGTGGGCAGCCCCAAGGTTCATGCTATATTCAGAAGAGTGCTGAACCTCTTTGCAAGTAGCTTGCTTTCATCCCTTAATCAAGGATGTAAACAGGGATGGTTGGTCCAGCACTTAGGCTCTGTTGACCTGTTATCAGCTAGATTTGGCTTCCTGGGGTATCGGAGAGTGTCGTTGCCTCCAAGCTTAGAGGAAGGAAGAGCTGTGCCTTGGTGCTGTGTTCCCCGTGCAGGCTGTGCTGCACTCTCTGCCTCCGCTCTGCCCTGGAAGATGAGGGCTGGCGATATGGGGCTTGCTCTGATCCCCAAGAACTTGAACTCTGGAACATGCATATAATGGCTTGTTGTCAGTAGCTTTACATCTCTTCTGGAGTCCAAATCGGCACTTTTTAAACTTCTCTATGACCTATTGTCTTCAGAGCTTTTGAGAAGGCCTAGCTGAAATAATTGTCCATGAGTAACCACATGGCTTTACTCCTCATGGAAAGCTAGCTGCTGCTGCCTCCAGCCATTCAGTGAGACTCCGTCCTTCCACCTCATCCATCTTCTTACGTCCCTTGCTGCACCGGACACGTTTCCATCCAGGAAACTCAGGGCCCCTAAAAAAGTTCATTTCATGATGTTTCATTTTTTTGCCAGGTGGGATATTTTCTGTTCTATTTACACTGAACTCCTACCACTCTCTAGTATGACAACCTTCATTTTCCCTTACTCAGGTGGCTTTGCAGACTGCATTAAACCCTGGCGCTATTTATTTATTCAGTTACTTCGGCTTAAAATCTCAACTCCTGAGTGGGTTGCCTTTCCTGATTCCCCAGTCAGAATTCTCTGCTGGGACCTCCAGGGGCCTCGCACAGTCCTGTGGTTGAAAAACCCATTTATTAGTAGTATATCCTTCTCTGGAGAATTATTTTCTCGCTTTGTGTGATAGCAGCATACTCAAAATTGAGTTTTTTTCTTGGGGACTGTTTGGATGTGTCTGCCACCCTGCTCACGTCTGACCTTGTTGCAGGTGGGACCTGCTCACACC
Source organism: Fulmarus glacialis (assembly GCF_000690835.1). Taxonomy (NCBI): domain Eukaryota; kingdom Metazoa; phylum Chordata; class Aves; order Procellariiformes; family Procellariidae; genus Fulmarus; species Fulmarus glacialis. The sequence goes on along the minus strand of NW_009203204.1, from coordinate 35,678 downwards.
CTTCCATGAGTGTGTCCAACCACATGTCTTGCAAGAGCTGGGTTTTAGTGTTTTCTCCTAGTGGCTCTTGTGAGGTGACTTTTGACACCACATCAAATATCGCAGAAAATTACTGTCTTCTAACACTGAGCGAGGAAAATAATCCAGCCCCCAAAGCATCTCTGCTTTGCTGTGATCTGCTTAACCTGCCTGTTTCCCCAGCCCCCCTGACTAGTTTGCAGACACACACGAGTCCCCGCTGCTGCAGATGAGCTGTTTCTATGCAGTGCCATGGAGCAGGTGACTTCCCAGTCCAGTGTGTTTAGTCTGATGTTTAAAGTGTTTATAGGTTCCATGATACAGCTTCTGGTCCATGGAAAGATTTTCCTCCTCAGTGTGGTGGGGTAGAGAGCTCCCAAGCCCTGATGCATGCCAGCTATGGCTGTACTCGTGTGCTGGATGCATCCCTAATTTGTGTCCCCGGTGATGTGACCCCCCTCGTTCCTCTGCCCCATGCCTGGGAGGGTGGGTCCCAATGATGATCCCCAGGTGATGTACACAAAATCAGAGCAAGGTGGGTAAGGGAGGAGTAGACTGGGGAAGGCTGCACTTCTGGTACCTGGCTGGACAATTTTCAGGGGCTTGTGAGGCTCCCCAGGTAACAGGCTGGGAGTCCCACACTCTCTCCTTCTCCCTCCCACTTTCTTTTTGTGTGTTCTGCACCCCAGTTCTTGTTTAATTGCTTTTGTAGACACCATCTGTGGCTATATAGGTCTGCTTTACCCAGGCTTTGTGGGGTATAGGTTTTTGCTGCAGTGTGTGTATAGCACTGCTCAGGAGCAGAGGCAGTTAATACTGTTGTGGACTTGGCAGTGGATTTTCAGTGGCTCATCGATGCCAGCAGCCTTCTGCTAATGTTCTTCATTGGGTCTGACTGCAAATATTTCATATGCAGTTGGATGAAGTTCACTGTCCTGCAGTAGAAAGGCAGACCTGATGATCTAATGGTCCCCCTGGCCTTCTGCGAGGATGCTGTAAATGACCTGAATGGAGTCAGCATATCTGGCAGCGCAGAGTGCTGCATGAAGTTGAAAGATGATGCATAGATTGCTGTTAAAATAAACAGTGAAAAAAATGGTTCTACTGAATGCTTCAGAAACAGTATGTGATCATCGCTGAGGCTGTGCACGTGCTGAAACTATGTGAAGCCATGATCTTGCTACCGTTTTCTTGTTTTCCTTCCCCCTGGCGCTTGTTACAGTTGCTTGGCTCTGGTTTCATGTAACATTGCAAGATCTTGCAGGCTTGTGTCACCCTGGGTACCACTTTGCACAGCAGGGGCTTGATCCTGATGGTGGCCTCTGGCTGCTGCAACAAAGCAGGTGATGAAGGACTGGCTTGCTGCGGGTCCTTTGCCCAAGTTGCAGGTTGTGGCGGTGCATCCAGTCAGGGCCATGAACACTACTTCTGGATGTAGGGAGGCTTCATGGCACTGACTTCAGCTCTCAGAGAGGTGTCAGGGAGATGCCTATCCCAGAAGAGGAGCTGGCCAGTGAGTAGTACCTGACACCTCCTGTGCACCAAGCTCTCACAACGTGCCAGGGACTATACCTGGGCACAGATGGTGTGTGCTAGCTGCAGAGTGAGGAGCAAGCTTGGTTTGCAGTTGCTTACTGCTGCCTGTGCTGTTTGGAGACCTCACGGCGTACCTGGCACTTGAGGCAGAGGCTGAGATGTGGATCCAGTGCCTCGCCCTGCATTTTGCCAGAGAGGCAAACCCAAAGGCCCACATCTGCACTAGGGAGCTATGCCTTAGGGCTTTCCCTGGCACTGTGGCTATTCAGCTGTGTGAGCTATTCAACCCCCTTTCTCTCCAAAAAGGGGAAACTGGCTATTGGAAATGGTCTCTGTCTGCTCCGGTCTGAGCTGGGCTGGGAACTATTTTGGAAGGTGCTAAGTGGTCCGTGAGCCCTGTAGCAGTCCAGGGTTACAGGCGATCAAGTCCCAGCACCTGGGAACATCCCCAGCAATGTTTCATTTCCTAGGAAAGACGTGTGCTAGCTGACCTGGCCCTTGGGAAGGTAAATACATTAATTAACCTGTTCCACCAGTAAGGAGACAGGGATAGGAAAGACAGACGGTTTGCCCAAGGCTTGTTTTGGCATCAGCAGCAGGGATGGGAATAGGGCATCCCCGTGCAGCGTGACCTAGTGTGAGTGTTCAGTGGGACTTCAGTTTGGGAGACCTGCGTGAGGACATGTATTCTGTTCTGCTCTGATCTGGGGCTGTGTTGAGCTTCTTTCCACCTGGGAGAGCTGCTGACCCCTCCACATGCCCACCCATCCTCTGGTCCCTCTGCGCCTCAGGCTGCCCAGGATGAGGGTGAGAGTCCTGCTCCCCTCTTCCTCTGCCGTGCTTCCAGTTTCAAGGGGTGGATAAGCAGGAGGCAGCCTAGGTGCTCAGCCTTGTGCGGCAGCTGAGTGCTTCAAAGTTATGAGTGTGGCTTTGTTTCATGTCATTATTAGGTCTGTCAGGGGTTTGGTACATCATGACACCCAGCGCGTCCCCTTGCCGGGCAGCTCTGCCTGCTGCCTTGGAAGCCCCTGTCCCCTGTGCGATGGGGGGTGATCAGGGCTGCTCAGTGTGTACAGGCAGCTCCCCAGCAGCCACCCCCAGGACGGTGACACCAGACCTGGAGGGACCCTGCCACTTGTTTTGTTCTCTGGAAGCATGGCTGGATGGAGAGGCCCAGGACTGGACGTGCCCCACAGGTGGCTCATGCCTCAGCTGCGTCTTTGCCCAAAGTGTTGGCGATGGCACATGCAGCAGGACAAATGCAACTGGGGGCTGCCACTCTCTTGAGCACCATCCCTCCACGTTGTAAACATGCTGTGCTCCTTAAACCTTCTGGGATTCATTCTGAATTCTTTGTAAGGCAGTGAGAACCACATGGTGTTCAAGCCATGCAAATGTCAACTAAAGGCTTTAAGTAGAACCAGACGTGCTCAGGACTGGGTCCCATGCAGCAAAGCCCCCATAGCTATTTTCCCACTGCTGATGCGCTTGCTCACCTGATGCCCCATGCTATGTGAGGTCCTGCTCACTGGGCTTTCATTGGGAAATGGTTGTGGTCCTTCTCTGCCCTCCAGTACTACCTATATGTTGCTCCTCGCAAGTGCTCACTTCTAGTCCTGGAGGTCCTCCCTGCCTCCATCTCTGCCCGGCCTTTCATCCAGGAGGTTATGGAAGGAAGGGACGTTCCCATCCAGGTAGTCCCTCTGCCCCTGCCTCCGAAGGCATCCCTGCCAGGTTGCTCCCCTCTGCACATGCTGGGCTGTCCTCCCTCGAGGAGCATCGCCCTGGTGCTAGCATCTCCCTTCACCTCGGGTGGGCAACTCATGTCTGGAGTTGGCAGTGACACAGAGTGACTCTGTTAATGAGGGGTTTGTGCCGAACCCACCAGGGGTTTCATGCCTTCAAGAGTGATCTTGTCTGCTCAGGCTCGGGCCCCTGTCTGTTTTAGTCTCACACCTTTCTTCCTACAACCTCTGGTTCGCTGTTGGCATTGAGAGCAGCTAGCAGCATGCTCCCTCCACCATGTGTGTGAGAGATGTAGATAAAACTTGAACTTTCATCCCATGAAGAAGTAACTGTGATTCAAGGCCAAACCAGCTTCTCTGGAGAAGTTAGTTATTTTGCCTACAAGAAACAACCTCTGATTATGTCAGTAAGTTGAGGTGGGAAAGGGCAAGGCCTTTGCTCTTTGAACAGACTGGCTGAGTATGACTTGCAAGGTGTGTTTCGGCTGTGCCGAGGAAAGAATGGGAACTGTGACAGTCTAAGCAAAGATGCTTATGCTGCTGCTTGGAGTGGAGTCCCTCAGCAGACCTTAATTACCTAAAGACCTGCTCCAGCTCAGTGGTTTTCTCTCTTTACTCGTCTGGATAACTTTAAAAAGTTTAAGGCCTTTCGTGGGCTCTTATGCAGTAAGTAAAGGAAAGTTTGCTTTCCTTGGATACTTTCTGGGGATGTCTTAAAGAAGAGACTCACAGATCTCTTTGGGTTGACAGACAAAAAGCTGGAAATCAGTGCAGATGTGAGTGGATGCAAGAATTGCTTGGGCTTGTTCTGTTTGCAGGAAGTCACACCAAGGGAATTTAAGTGCTTTCTCCCTGTAAAAATCTACCCAGGTTAATAAAATGTTGATCCTGAAGGGCTGGATAACGCTTTACAAATGATGTGGCTTCTCAGACCACTTCCCCTTCCCACGTGGAGCCATTGTATCTCTACAGGCAGCTTCATTCACGAACACCAGAACAATCCTTGGCACGCCTGCTACCCACCGTCTTTGGCTCTCCTAAAACGTGAGCCCCACAGCTTGAGCTCTGGCACTTCTGGAGTCTCATCTCATGCCATGTGGATGCAGGAGTCACGAGGATGCCGGTTCAGAACAGGATCATCTTCTGACCCTGCTGTGTTCATGTGAAAGTCAATCCACAAGACAAATGTGCATGTTTCTGTGGTTCCTGTAAATTCTGTCAGCAGCTCCGACTGCCTTGTCCAGCGTTAGAAATAAACCATGCTCCCCACTTCGTTTCCAGAGGCTTTCCAGAGCTTTCAGGCTGTCTATTTCTAAGTTTTTATCTTTTGATGACTGTACTTTCCCATCTACCTAGGCATGCAAAAGTTACATATTCCCAAAACCTTCCCTCCATGATGAGTAAATACTCTTGGAGAGCAACCTGCAACTTGTTATTCCTTCTCATTATAGCTGTGTAAATATGAGATGTGACCAGAGGAAGCAGGGTTAGCTGCCTGCTTGGGCATTGCGGAGCACCTCTTGGAGGCACAGCACTGTCTCTGATAGCCGTATGTTGGCAGTGATCACTACCTGAAAACACATAATAAGGGAGAGGTGGGAAGGATGTCATTTATGCAAAGGCAGTCAAAAAGTTGTTGCAGCAAAGTGCTGGAATTAACCACCATGGAAATGATCTGAGCATCCTGGAGTTAGTCTAGCACCGTGCATGTCAAGCAGGCACAAATTTCATAGCACCGGGGAGTCCCCAGCCCCCGGGGTTGTTGCGCCAGAGGCAGATAACAAATGCGGGACCGGGGCACTCACAAAGGGAGAGCAAGCTGGGGAGTGGCCGATGCGGCTGCTGGCGTGCTGTCCCTCCTGGGGTGGGGTTGAGCAATGAACAGCAACAGGCGGCAGCAGTTAGGCAGAGAACGAAGCGTTGTCTTCGGCCGAAGCAGCTCGGGACACTTGCGGAGGCGAGGCACTATGACCAAAGTTGGAATCAGGCCCGATTTACACCCCAATACCATGAAGTGCCGTGAGATCTTTAATGACCCCAGGCCACCAGCCTCCGATTGCTCTCAGGAGGAAAATGGTTCCTCTTGAGCGCTGTGCCAGGAACCCAGCATAATGCCAGTTCAAAAGGGAGATACTCCCTGAGGGATCGCTCACACTGCAGCATTCCCATAGTCCTTGGGGGTTTCTTTTCCTAGCACTTAAACAACTCAGCCCTTGTCCCATTGGTTTTGATCTCAGCTGCTGGTCCATCTGGAAGGAAATATCAGATGCTGCAGGAAATAATTTTACGGGTGACTCAGAGGTGCTGGCTGCAGAGAGACCTCGGCTTCCCTTCTCCTAACCACGCTGCTTTGTCTCCCTGCTTAGGCCAAATGTCTGCGGCAGACAGTGTTGCCCAGGATGGACCATGGCTCCCGGTACAAACCGCTGCATCAAACGTGAGTATGACAGTCTCAGCCAGCGCAGGTCTTGTGATGCACCCCTAAAAAGCGCTGCAGTACTGCTGTGACCCTGCACACATGCCAGGGCAGGAGATGGACCATGGGGTCGCCGGAGGCAGCGCCGCAGCCTCCCTGTTGGGCTGCCAGGCTGTGGGTCAGCTCTCCCCGCCTGCTGGCAAAGTCTGAGCACGCTGAAAAATTATGGCTTTACTTTATTATCGTTATTATTGTCCATCCTGAGCATGGTCTTGTTGGGGCAGGGCATTGCGACAATATATTTATGGGCGAGTTTGGAGCCCCGGTCTCACGTTGTCCTGCTTGGAGGAAAAGGCAGGTCTGTGAAAGTCCTGGCAGGTGGGAACCAGCAGAGTGGGGCTGTGCTCACATGGGCGAACATTGCTGATGCTGAGGGGGAAATCAGGGCTGCAAATTATCTGAGTCCTATTAAGGAAAGCAATTAATGGAGTTGGCACAACAGCTGGGACGAGTTGGGCTGGAGCGTAGTGCAGCATGTGGGATGTCTAAAATGGCAGAGGGCTGCAGGGCGTTCCTGCAGTGTGGAAACTGCCCGGCCAGGGCCCTCCGGCCTGCCTACAGAGGGGTTAATAAAGGCTCTGCTCCTCTGGACGGCCCTGCCACGGCCCTGGGAGCTGAGATAATTTTGGGCTCCCCAACACAGCACTGGAAGGGAAGGGGTTTGGGCAGGCACCAGTGCGACGCACACCAGAGGCAGCTGCACTGTCGTCTCCATCCCCAATAGCTCCGCAACCACAGCCCAGCCCCTGCTCTGATCCCGTCCCTAAACAAGGGGGTTACACCACCCAGCCCACCCGTGGGCCTTCCCAGGGGACTGCCTGCCCCGTGCACCTGCCCGGTCCCAAGGAGGCGAGGGGCTGCCCGCAGTGCCCGGGCAGCTCGGAGGGCAGGGAGCACGCAGGCACCGGGCAGGCTTTCTGGAGGGGAACGCCCTGCCCAGAATAGCCGAGAGCATCTGCCTTAACTCGAGTGGCAGCAGCTGCCCAGATGTTTAGCGGAGAAAAAGGCTCAGCTTTGTTTGCTGCGGGATCTCACGGCGCTTCGGCCGCGCTGGGATAATTGCATTAGCGATTGCTGTTCAGGAGCAAGGGGCCAAGGGCTGACTCACCTCCCTTCTCCCTCTCCCCCCCACCGACAGAAGCCAAACGGTAGAGAGCGTGCTGTGCTGCCAGACAGCGTCTGTAAACAGAGCGCGGGGCCAGTGATGGCAGCATCTTTCTCTCATTAGGGATTTTCGAAGGAGCAGTGGATCTGGGCTCGCAGCCATGCAGGCTGTCTAGTGATTGCTCAGGTGCTGGGCCCTTGTTCTCAAGGATTCTTTAAAAGGACACTGTCAACATGATAGGGCCTGACAGTGTCCTGCCGACTGGGGATGGTAAATCTCAGGGAAGCCTTAGGTGGAGACCGGTGGTGTGTAAACATCATTTCTTTCCCAGCTACCTCCCTCGCTGGGCTTTTCTGCTGGAGTTCAAGGTGCTGGGGACTTTTGGCTATTTTTCAGGCTGCCAAGGCAAGCTGGACAGCCCGTCCCAGTTAGTTTCTGCACTGTAATACTGTTTAATGTGTGATCTCATGGTCTTTGATATGGAGCGTATCAGGGAAGTTAGCGGGATAGAAATGCAGCCAGAGGGAACCTCTTAGCGTGATGAAGTAGGAAAGAATTTGGCATTTGGGTCTTGGGCAGGACCTTGGTTTTGATGGGTCTGAGACTGGATGCAGGAGAGAGGATAGGCCAAACTGTTGCCTTCGTGTACTCCCTATCACCTACCGAGCATGGGGATTTCTTCCTTCTCCACCCATGCTTTGCCCAGGACTTTCCTCTTGCAACATCTCTGCATGTGACTGAACTCAAGCCATGGGCAGGTTTCTCTAGCCTTTTGGTTTGTTCCAGCTTCGAGGACCAAAGTGCAGTGAGGACTCGGGGAGTTTTCAGAGAGTCAATGACTGGGAAAATGAAAAAGAGAAATCCCTCTCATTGGGACACCGATGTTTCCTGGGAAAGTGGAAGTGAGCTAAGGGAGTTTAGGAGGAAGATCTTGCCCGCTTGCAATGGGCTTGGTTTCTACCCACACACTGCCAGGTCACCACACTGAACCGCATACAGAGCATCCTGTGGGGCTCCAGAGGTCTTCCCACAGGAGGGGGCATTAGGGATAATGAGCTACATCTGAACTTGGGCCTGGGGGGTTCATCGAACCTCCTGCCTCTTTAACTTCATCCTGGGGTGAGACTCAGGGCTTTATGTCCTGGGCTTGGTGGAGAAGAAACCCGTATATACAAGCTGGCCAGAACCCCCCCCATATTTCAGGGGCTGCAGGGGCTGCAGTGTGCACTTGTTGATAATTTAGCTGCTGCCTATTAGTTCATCATCCTTCCCCTCTGCTTCAGAGGAGGGGAATCCTCTTGCTCAGCCTCCCAACATTAGTTCATCAACCTCCACTTTCGTCAGTATTATTTACTATGGTTCTCTGCTGCTTCCCAAGATAGCAGTCTGGGCTGGGCTGGTAATGCAGCCTGAGCTTTTTTTCTGACATGGATATTTTGAAGCTTAAAAGAAACATTTTTAATCAGCATGTTGGGAAGGACTATATAAACTCATGCACTTTCTAATCTCGTACAGATGGTCTTGCGGTTAAGATACTGGATGAAGGCGCAGGGATTCCAGGATGAGTTGCTGGCTCTGCTGTGGTCTCACAGTGTGTCTTCAGACAGTCGCATTAGCACCTGGGGCTTTTCCACGTCTGCAAAATGGAGATGACATTCACATGCTCTCTTCTTTTGTCTCTCTTCTGTACAGTGACTGTAGAGTTTTTCGAACCCAGATTGTTTTTCATTGAAGTTCTATTTTCCCTCTCTGTTATTCTTGCATTGCTGTTGATCTCCCTGCCTGTCAGCCTGCACAGATCTCTCACTTGTGTTAAATTGTCCATCCCTTCTGGCTTTGCTTACACAGTCAGAGCTTTAAGTTAGAACTGAGGTTACATATTGCTCTGCATAAATAAGCTAACTTTTCCATGAGAAAGTGAACGAAATCACCCCAGTGATACGAGTCCTTCAGCGTCTTCCCAGTTTTCCTGTGGATGCCTAGCTGGATGGACAGGTTCTCTCACATTTAAATGGGACTGAGCAGGAGCTCCTTACAGTGAAGAGCTACACCACCCTCCTAGACCTAGAGCACGTGCAGAGCAGCAGGGACACAGTAATTGAATGTCACCTTGCAATGTCATTGCTCAATCCTGGGCCGGGTGTGCCTGCAAAGCGGTGGGAGGTTGGACTTAGTGACTTTCCCCTCTGATGGTCCTGCCTGCCTGGCCTAGGTGGGTGGTCAGAGTCACACGGCAGTCGTCCCTGCAGTGTGACCTTCCAGGGAGGACTTACCTCATGCACCGAAGACCAGACAGCACCAGACTTGATCTGTGAAGGCACTGCTAGATGCTCTTGAACAAACTAGCGTTGCTACTAATGATACTTCTCATCCTTTTATTAAGAGTTTTGAAATGACTCTTTTTGCTTTCCCTAAGGCCCCAGCTCCTCATGAGACTATAGCGAGAAGAAATGAGTGGCTGTCATCTTAACAGAAACTGTTTATAGCCCCCACAGCTGGGGAGAGACATCTCAGAGAAACCCCTGGGCTCAGAAACCAGAAAGCAAAGAGAAAGATTCCAAATATATATATATTTTTAACCGCCTTGTTTCTTCTCTCAATGTTATGGTTTTGGGGGCCTGACTCATGATTTCACATACTTGGCATTGGCAGTACTTCTGCTGAATGATCTGCTCTCCCTACATCACATAGGTGGACTGAGTGAAAACCAGTGATTTTTTAAAGCTCTTTCAAGTTCTTTCTGAGTCTGCAAAGGCAACCGGGAAGGGGATTAATCCTAGAGCTGGAATATTTCAGCTAGGGCAGCTCCCCACCCATCCTGCATGAAGGGACCAGAAGACTAACCCCATTCCCTTCTTCCTCTTCTCTATATCAGCTGCCTTAGGGGCTTTTTAGAGTGCCTGGTCA
>NW_009203204.1:0-25860 GCF_000690835.1 Fulmarus glacialis | reverse complement strand
GCCTGGTCTCTTTCCACTGCTTACCTGCTGAAGGCCACAGTCTAATGTGACTCTGAATATTGTTAGTGGGAGAGGTTGTGAGAACCACTGTGATCCCTGGTCCCAGCGTCATGGCTCTGCAGTATTTCAGCACATGAAGCGGTTGTTTTCAATGGCAGGCTTCCTGGTCTGGTGGCGTTCGTTAAAACAGGCATTCATTGGGAGATAATGGTGAGGACTGGCAGCCTATTTAAATCACAGCTGAGTTTTATATTATAAATTACATCAACTTTTGGAGTGCCAGACTTCCCAGAGACGGTTAATTCCTGCCTGACTAGGACCCTGTCTCTGTTCCAGAGTCTGCAGTGGTGGCTGATTTATTTTACTGGGGGATTTCATCAAAAACCTCTGGCTTTAACCTATACAGCCCTATGTGGCTTGGGTTCTCCCTTTCCTTGAGATCTCCCTCTCTTCCTGAGTGTTAACATGGTTATAAAGGTCAAATGAAGCATTCCAGCCAACATATCCCTGATCTAGTTAGGAAAAGCTGATGGCAGCCCAGTTTTGGCGTGAGGGAAGGGTTGTGGGAGCTATACTGCTGTGAAAGGACCTCAGGGCCTGTACAAGGACTTTCCTCGCTTGGCAACAGTGGGATGATGTGTGGATGGCACACGAGGCTAGAGCTCTCTGTATGTTTGTTGCCCAGAAGCAGCGTTTCTCACAGGCGTGCTTGGATCTCACAGGGATGGAGAGCACAGCCAGAGAGGGAGGGATGTGCTTATGAAACCCCAGCAGCTGCGTGCAAAGGTGGCGGGATGTCAGATGCTCCTGCAGCCTCCCTGGGCAGTCCTGGGGAGGGGCCCTCAGCAGAAGCGGTGGCTGCATGTTTCAACCCGTACTCCATGCAGCTGGAGTCTAATGTCCACCTTGTGTTGTCCAACGAGGTTTCATTGCCCTTCGGCCAACCAGCCCTTTCCTTCTTTGAGGGAGGACACTGTTTTCCAGTGCCTTTTCAATTACTCTTGCTCAGGACAACGAGCCCGGTTCTACCTGAGCGAGCAGTTTCCTGGCTCTCGCTGGCTGGGCTATAAACCCGATTTGGCATCTCTTGACTTGGGAAGCGTTAGGGTCTGGCGTATAATTAATAGCACTTTCCTCCCGGGGCGCAAACTGAAGCTGATGTGCTGTAATTAGGAACACACACAGGCTCAGAGAGTGATTTGGGCATGAAGTTAATGAACTGTAAGTCCCCGTAGCCACGGAGGAATTTGAGCGCAGTGACTCCAAAATCAGCTGCGGAGGGAGAGCTGGAAAACTCTGGAGGGGGCAGCTGGGGGGACTGTGCAAATCAGACCCCAAAATGGCCTAAAGCAGGAAGGTAACACGCAAACTACTCCCAAGAGGCTGTGATAGTGCATGGTCATCTGTCTTCTAGTCTGGCAGTCATTGCCTCCCCTTGCTCTGGGATTGAGGTCCTGCTCCTGCTCGGAGAGCTATGGGCAATGCTGGAGGCTGTACATTCTCTGCAGACCATGCTGCTCATTTTTGAGCTCTCTGAAGTGAGTATTGCTGGAGAAGAGCTCTGCAGAGACCAGTGGGGAGAAACGGGAACAGAAACGAGTCTCTGATAGCAGTGGCCTTGTGTTAGGGACCCACAGCAGCAGTAACACTGAGACTTTGAAGGCTACCTCTCTGCAGAGAAGAGATGGGCCGCCCCAGCTGGGTGCCACCACCGTGGGGCTGAGCACACTGCCCGGAGCCCCGTGTCCACTAACCACCTTTCTGTGTCTCCCCAGCTGTCTGTGACCCACCGTGCCAGAACAAGGGCTCCTGCAGCCGTCCCCAGGTCTGTACCTGTCGCTCGGGCTTCCAGGGCTCCCGGTGCGAAGAAGTCGTTCCCGAGCAGGAGTACCACCCGCCCAGTGCCGCCGCCGCCTTCCAGCCCCCCACAAGCTCCCTCCGGAGGAGAACCAGCACAGCAGGGCGGGACGCCTCCCTGCGAGGGGCTCAGGCGCCCGTCCCACGGCACGTCCCGGCTGTGTAAGTCAAACCCGGTTCCCGGCAGGATGCTCCCCCGAACCCACAGGCAGCTAACGCCATGCTCCATCAGGCCACAACCTCTGCTTTGTGAGACCGGGCAGCTCGGCTCCCAGTGGAAGCTCCTGCCTGGGTTGTGGGAGCTGATGGAAGGGGGTCAGGCCCTGCTGTCCCTCCAAGGGACTCGGTTTGGCCCCAGCACTGTGTCATGGTCCCCAGGCACATGCAGGAATGGGACAAGCTAGTGGCAGTCCCACGGTGAAGGAGGACCGTGAAGCTCAGCAGTTTGCCCTTGTCCAGCTGATGAGCAGCGATAGTGGTAGCAGCAGGGTAGACGGAGGAGTAGGGGTTAAATCTCTTTCCCAAGAGGGTGTGTTTAGAGCAGTATGTCCGGGTAATATGCACAGGAGGGTACATAGATATGAGGTGCAATATTAAATGCCGGTATGAGCAAAGCGATGATACTCGGAGATGTCTCCTGGCAGACTCTAGCCGTTACTGCGCCATTTGTTCCATATTTCTGTGTCACCCTGCTGTGGTGTGGGTCATTTTGGTACCCAGGCAGGTGCCTGTGCATTGGGTATGGAAGCAAAGATGCAGCTGTTGGAGCTCACAGAGATCCGTGCAGGAGAGACTCTGTGGGGAGCATGTTAAGCTCAGAATGACAACTGTGGCATCGTCCGGTCCTTTTGGGTGAGGAAGAGCTTGCGGCTTCAGCCCACCTCCCTCTGGAGCTGTGGGTTTTCTGTTGAAGGAGGCAGTAAAGGCAGGAAAGGTGCCTTTCCCTGACAAGCACCTCTGCGGTGCTGGCAGCTCAGTGGGGATGGAGAGGTGGGAACGGTGCCTGCTTGCTATGCAACAACCCACACGTTTGTTTTTTTTAAAAAGTCACCTCCACATTTCTGTAAAAGTCCATGGATACGGGAGTGGACTGTTAGACTGCACCACTAAAGGCTCGTGTTGTTCTTGCTGCTACTCACCCGGTTGCTGGGCCAGAAAGACTGGTTTTGTTGGTAGCCACCACAGCAGAGAATTTGCACGTGGCTTCCAGCAGAAGTCCCTCAGTCATAGTCAAGAAGACATTACAGCAAATTGCAGGTGCCTAACCAGGAGGTAATTTCAGTTTCTCCTTTCTTCTTCGAGCTGTTTTGACTTTCTCTGTTAGCACCACTTAGAGCTGCCTGAGGAGGGTGAGGTTGGCCTTTGTTTTTCTGTGTTTCTGCAGGTTGTTTTTAAAGCGTCTGTTGCACTTAAAGTAGCTGTTGCCTTTCTGTCTCTTCTGAAGCAGAGGCAATGCGTGGGCTGGAGACATTTCTACACACTTACTGTCGGCCATCTACAGTTTTGGAGGGGCTCAAATGACTGATGAGGAATTGACTGACACAAAGTAGTTCACTGAAGCCAGCATATCTTGGTGCCCAATTGAAAGACTATCTGATGGGAACCAAATTCAGGCAAGGCAGAGGTGATTTTTTTAAGCCCCTGTCATCGCTGCCCCAAGAGAGGCAGCAGCCTCTCACACGTGCCTGCAATCCTGGTCATTGCTGACAAGTTTCCCCCCAGCAATGACCTCCTCCGTGCCACCACTCTGTGCGCGAGGACTGGAGGGGAGGGAGAGCAGTGCCCTTGGAGATACAGCACCTGTTGAAGGCTTTTCCAGTAAGGAACATGACCTCGGGCTCTGCGCAGAGGACGGGGGACTGTGCAGGCACTGGCAGAGCATTCCTGTCCAGACAGTCAGACACAGCGTCTAGCGATCGCTGAGCTGGGATTGCTGAATGCCCAGCTGCCTGCTGTACCTTAAATCCTCTGGTGCTGTCCCAAGGAAATAGGACTCCATTAAGGACCATGCCGTGCCTTTCCTCCTTCCCTCCCCATGGAGGCCATAGGACGTCGCCTTATCGCACAAGATTCGGCAAGAGTATCTGATGTTTGTCCTTTGCAATGGCTGCAGGTAGGACCCCAGGACATGGCCACCACTGACTGTCTTGTGGACCCATCCTGTGCTGTGCCTTTCCTACCCGGGCAATGCGTAGCGGTGCTGTGCAGGCAGGTGCGGGGCTGCCTGCACCCTGGCATCAGTCTGCATCGAAACACCTCACTTCAGCCCCTGGGCATTTTCCCGTAAAATTCAGTTGCTTGGGCTTTGTCCTTGGACCATATAACATATGGCAGACAACTGGCATGACCTAGAAGTCTTGCTGCTGTTAGATGGGTTGTTTCCCAAATTTTTGAGTTTTTGAGTGTCCTCTTCAGCCTGCCAACTTCTGGGCTAGCTGTAGAGCCTGTAAGAATGAGTGCCTGCAGCCGAAGGCACGCTCCTGCTGCTGTTGCACCCAGCCGTGCCCTCCCACTGCTTCCCTTGCACTGGCGTTGGTGCTCATCTGGCCCCTGGGTAAGTTGGCTCAACAAAAAACTAACACAGCAAAATTAAGGATAATTTTCTGCCACTTTAGTGGGCTAAATTGACTTAGTGAAATAGTGGACATGAGGACCAGAAGGATTGGACAGAATTGCAAGGCTAGCATTGTGGGGGGAGGAAAGGGGTGGACCTCTCTTTCGGTGGAAGCCACTTATTAGGTTGAAACCATGGTCTCAGACTTGTCTGAACTTGGAGCCTGCTTCTTGCAGTTACGACATCATCTATTTCTGTGCTACCACTAAAGTAATTTTGGTGCTTCTGCGTCAGGCTTTCTCCGTACAATTGGGCTGTAGCAGCAAAAGCAAGAAGCATATTGGCCTTCGCAGAGCTAGGTAGATCTTGCTCATATATGCAAGTATGACGATCGGTTCTTAGGCACTGCAGACTTGGGGTCACCTTCACTGGAGTTCAGCTCACTGTCAAGTCTGAGAGGAACAGTTTTGGGTTGGGTTTTCCAGTCCTTGGTCTCCTCCTGGGTAAGGATGGGTTGTGCTGGTGGGACACTGACTTTTTCTAGTGAGCCTGCCATGCTCCCACAGCAGCTGGTTTGCTTGGTCTGATTTGTTGATAAGGAAGAGGTAGAAGAAGCTCTTGGGTTTCTCAGTGGAAAGAGGACACTGGTGGTTCCAGGTCAGTGGTTGTGAGAAGACTACCAGATCCAAGACAAACGACCAGTCGCCAACCTCCCTGCACATTTGCATTGCTAACAAGGAGGAGTTGCGCAACAGTGGGAGCTTACAGACCTCTAAGCCTCATCTTGCTGTGCCAAGACAGGAAATCAATCCTCACATGAGTGAATTTGCTTTCTCCTTTAGTTTATTTGTGTGTATGTTGGCTTTATTTGTATTTGTTTGTACGGAGGTAGCAATCAGAAGCTCTGAAGTCATGCACTAGAACAATGCTGTGTTAGATGCCTTATAAACATGCAACAAAACCCATGAATCCTCCCCAGAGACCTGCTCGCTAAGCAGAGATGGGGTTGGTTTTGATTTCAGTGTGTTCTGAAGCGAGTCTTCGGAGAGAGTTAGGAGAGCAGCCTCCTAGGTTATTCAGGAACTGCCCAGACCAAAATATTTCCCACTTGTCTGAGAGGTGGGGCTGCTTTAAAATGATTTCTTATCCTCAGCTAGTTGGACTTGCTGCTTATGATGACTGCCGCTTCACTGTGGAGAGTAGCCTACTCTGGAGGTAGGAAGTCTTTGAGAGTCTGGAGGAGCCTATAAAGCCTTGGTGAAAAGCATGATGAGGCAGCTGCCTGTTTTCATGGCCCTGTTTCTGACAGATGTGCTCAGGCTCTCCACAGTTCGTGCCTGGAAGCAGAAGCAGCGATGCCTTCTGTGGCTTCCCTGCCAGGAGAGCCCAAGAAACACGACTGTGACAGCAGGACATAAGTTACTGTGAGTCTTCTGCCTTCAGCCTTGGTGAGAAGTAGCAGCTCCTTGACCAACAGGGTTGTACCGTCATACACAACTGGTTGTACTGGTTGGTTTGTATTTGCACCTGGCAGATGTGAAGGTTAGCAAATGGATCTGTGGGCATTCCCAGTCATAGATCCATTTCTGGGCATGCTGGCAATCCTGGGAAGTTATGGGGACGTGGATGTCAGCTGAGCATTGTGCTGAGCACAGGTGTCAGTGCTGCCATGTTACACGTAGCCATCGATGCCTCTGTTTGGAGGGGTATCGGGGAAGAATCACTGCATCCTTGGCTTGCCCATAGGGTGCACATTATCTCTTCTTCCTCGGACTCAAAAAGAAGACATACCCAGCCTTATCTGAGCCCAGCACTTGCCCAGGGCAAGACATGGCAAGGAGAAGGGCAGCTCTGGGTTTACTTTGCTGACACCAGAGCTGGTGATGCTCAGGCTTTCATCTCTTAAAATACAGGCTGAGCAATGAGTACTACTTCCCAAGTCCCTTCAGCAGGCCATGGCTCAGCGGAGGTTTAGAGCTGGGCACCTGAGGGAGCCTGTGGGGACTTGTTAGCTGCTGCAGAAGCTGGGAGGCCCCAGCCCTGTGCTGCTTGGAACAGGGAGTGCTCTGGAGAGCAAAATCCTGGGGGTGTTAGAGGCCGTCCCGGCATGGACTAGCTGCAAATCCTCCCTCTTCTTGATCTCAGCCTGAATCTCTGCCCGGAGAAGCAAAGCCCTGTCGGATGATTGTGCGGGTGGAGCTGCACCTCAGCCCAGAAGCTGAGCTAAATGGAAACAGCTTTGTTTTCCTAAGGCTGGAGTATCAGCAGAATTCCTGTTTATTTAGCAGGGAGTGGAAAGGGCTTGCGCCCCTGCCCCTCGCCGTCAGGATGGATGGCCAGCTGCTTCTGACTCCGCGCAGCGTGCGAGGAGGGTCCTGCTGTGGCCACCTGAGAAGGTCCCTCCTGCGGGAGTGCCAGGCATAAATCTGTAACCAGCATCTACGCAAGGGAGCCGTGCTGCCCAGGTGGGATGCGTGTGCTGGATGAGGGCTGCCTGGGAAGCAAGGCATCCTTCCTCTTCACAGAAAAGAAGAGACGACTGGGACCTGCAAAGCATTTGCCCAGCAATTCAGGCAAGAGAAAAGGACATAGCTGTGGTATAAGGTGCTGAGACACTGTGCAGACAGCTTAATGCAGCTAAGCTCTTGAGGGCAGGGAGCTTCCTCCGAGAGGGCTCTGTTTAGGCGAGGCAGTTGCTGGGAGTTGCCTGGTGTTTTCAGGATGGAAAAGGAAGAAGGCTGAGTTGTGACATGCCTGCCCCGCTGACTCCTGATCTCAGAGCCTCCTCTCCAGCACCCTGGAGGAGACATCTCCTCCCTTCCTGATGAGAGGAAGGGCTATATGCAGTTCTTGAGGAGTTGTGGCAAGCGCTCCTGGTCTGGGGACACCGGGAACCTGATGCCAGCAGGGAGGCTCTGCCAAAATCTCTGTTCTCTCTCTTGGAAGCAAAGGATGCAAACAGCAGGGAGCAAGCAGAAGGCAGGATCTTGGGTGTGCGGCAGAGGTTGCTGAATGGAGAAAGTATATTTTCCCCCTTTTGAAAATTGGCTGAAACCAGTTCCCATTCTGGGGGCAGCCGAACATCTAGCATGGTCCTTTGCAGAGGAGAGAGGAGCCCACGGGTAGACATAAAGCTTTCCACCCTGGAGTGGCCACTTGAAACATGACATTGAGAACTGTGGCTTGGCAAAATCAGCTTGATTAGCTTGTTGTCTTTGAGGACTAGCAGATAAAACAAAAGTTCATTGCAAGATCACTTGATTTTTAAAGATGCTGCTCCAAACAGAGACAGATTTGTCTTAATTATTAAAGCAGGATCTGGAGCCTGTCTTGCCAGCTGTCTTGCCAGCTTTGGACTTTCCATGTTTATGAGAAAAAGAGGAGCTTTCTTACTGCCTTGAGTTGCTGCTGAGTGTCCAGGACTGTTTGTCCACGATACGTATAGTGCTAGGAGGAAGTATGTACTAGCCATGCACCTACTGATCACACCTCCTGCTCTTCTGCTCACTTATGACTGTCACTCACTTTACATTTACAAGGGTTACAATTTATTAATACCCAAATAGCAGAAAAAATAAAAGCTGACCCTGGCTGAGAAGCCCCTCTGTGTAAGTGCATTCCCATGGCATGGGCTGTGGCAGGTTTCCCACTTTGCTTGGGGTGGGACCAGCCCAGGACATCCATAGTGATGTTGAATTCCTGGGGTAAAACACTGGTGCCAACCTTGCCTTCCACCACGGCGGCGTGTTTATGCATATTTTCCCAGTGCAGATAAGGCCTAATTGCATCTTTCTAAGGTGCTTCCCTTTGGCAATATAGTTTTCACAAGGTGGCCAAGCATTTATGTTCCTTGATCCAGAGCCAACTTTAGTAGATATCTGAGACCTTGTTAAAAAATTGAAACTAAAAAGCCAGTGCCAGTCCATGCGAGAATATGTGAAAAGAGATTCCACTCAGGGCAATGTGATCTCCATAAGCTCCAGATCTCGGCCCCTCTCCTGCTTTGACATAGTTGAAAGCCCTTGGCAAGCTGGCTGGGAAGCCTAAAGGAAAAACTCAAGCTACCCAAGAGGAGTGTAAATGTCATTTTTCTTATATAAAAATACTTCTATTTTTAAATTACATGATATACCTTCTCTAGCCTGGCACCAGATACAGTTGCTCTACTTTCTAGTGTTTTAAAGCTGTCAGCACCATTCTGGTTTATGTGTTTTATGTATTTACTTTCTAGGGGGTTGCATATGCTTCAGAGCAGCAGGAGGATAGCTGGCTTTTCAGGCTCCTTTTAAACGCCAAATATGGTCTTTACATTAGGCCTAGTTCTTCTGCACCTCTTTGGGAGCCATTCCTATAGATTAATTCAGCCTCTAGGCTTTGGGAGAAAATACTCAAATGCACTTTTCTTTCTAACTGAAAGAAAAATGCTGCTACTGTCAGCTTAGTCTGAGACTACATGCAAGAGAGCAGGGTGCAGGGCAAACGCATTGTACATGTGGTAGGTGAGGTAGTACAGAAAATCCAGTTTATAGCCTATTTTATATACTACACATATATCATTTGGGACATTTATGACAATACAATTTATGTAGCAGTTGTATAAAAAGGAAAGATGTTAGAAGAGCGCTAAGGCCACATGATCAAACGCTGGAGAGTTTTTCCCTAATGCCTGAATTAGGACTGTCGTCCAGCTTGCTTTCAGCTCCCTTGTGCATATGGATTACGCTGCAGTTTCTCATACCTGATTGTCTGCTGCCTTATTTGGTTTAAGCTGGTACTTAAGCAAAATCAAAGCTGTTCTCTTTGGTTTTGAGTGTTTTCCATAAATCACCAAGTGCTGGCAGGACATAAGATGAATTGAAGCTGATTTGGTACAAGGAGCGGTATAAATGGAGGTGTAGAGGTCGCCGTATAAAATATGCTCGTTCTCCTCTCCTTTCTTCAGAATCATCCTGAGAAGTGCTGCCCTGAGTGCTTGGTGCTGGATGGGATTGGTACCTAGCTCTGCACACCAACCCATTTTTGTCTCACTTGCGTGGAGGCTCTCTTCAGGGACATGCAGAAATGAAACATATAGGCAGGAACTAAGAAGAGATTCAGACTGGAAAAATATTATCTGTTACAGCTGAAGGAAAAAAATCCTCCATGGGAGGAAGAAATCTGGAAGAAGGAGAGGCTGAGATTTTGCAGAGTAGGAGTGAACAGCAAATTAGGCAGCAGAGAGTACTGCAGTGTGGCTGCGTACGAGAGACCGGCGGTGCTTAGGACTTTGGAGGCAAAAGACCCGAGTCTCATGGACTTTTTTCCTGTGCACCCTGGGGTCCTGCACTGAGTCAAGGTATTCTTTATTGCCAGAAAAGGTCTTGACAAATTGGAAGGAATTCTGAGAACTACTAAAGGAGGGAGGGAAGGAGCCGAGGGGAATGGTTAACAGACCCGCATCTGCAAAACTGAGCCAAACGCTGGCCTTGGAGGATGGGGAGCATACTCGGAGGCTGAGGCTATCTGGAGGGGGCAGACAGGGTGTATTAGGTTGCCTGTAGCCTTGGCAGGGTGGCCGTGCTAATTTTTCAGCTACGAGGCTTTCTACAACAGCAAAGTGCCAAACTCTTCCAGGGATGTAATGACAGGTTGATAACGACATTGGAGCTCTGCCTTCTCCATCGCTTTGGAGCTGCTCTGCTGAGGAGCTGGGGCCCAGGCGCTGCCAAGGCAGGCACAGCCCTTCTGCCTGCTCCGGAGCCCTTCCCACCAGGGATGCCATGAAACCTGCTCCTTCCTGCTGGTCCTTGGTGTGGATATCGAAGGCCACGTGGGAGAGATGTGAGAGCAGATTTGTGGTCATGGTACCCCTGGAAGCACTGGCTTTGCCACCAGACATCGTGCATACGTGGCCAGGAGCGCTTCTGGTCCCCAGCCAGGCTCTAATCTTCTGGCTACTGATGGAGCAAGTGCAGAACAGTACAGAATAAAATCACTGGGGTGCTCGTTCCCAGGTCTCTGGCAGGGCTGAGACTTCGAGAGTTGGCAGCAGTGTCACATGCCAGCACAGCTCTCATGGCTAGAGTGCTGCAGGTGAGGGAATCCTGTGTGTGGCAGGGGATGGAGAGATGTGAGGAGACCTAACTACATTGAGCTAATAGATCCAAAGGCCAGGCATCCTGCCAGGTGTTCAGCCATTATTTCAGATTAAAATGTATCTTAGATCCACAGTGTTCCCAGGATGAGTGGGAGACTTCCCAGCACCTCCTGCTGCAGATAAAGAGCCTCCCCTTCTCCACATGAGAGGATTACACACATCTCCTCTCCACTGTGTTGCTCTCCTGCCCGCTGTGTGTGTGTGCAGCCGCAAGCCCTTCACCCCCCTCGCACTCCTGGGATGAGAGAGGCTTTGCCTGCCCTCTCCGTGTCCTGTGTAAAGCGGGGGGCAGGCAGCTGGCTCCCCCCACTCCCCGGGGTGTGTGTGGGTGCAAGGATGAATAGGCTAAAGTGTTTTTTCAGGGCTTTGAAGTCGGCAGCCTGGTGGAGGGGGTGAGTGTTGCTCGTCAACAAGATGGAAATGAAACTCAGGAGTGCTTGTTTTCTCCCTGCTATATGGGGGAGACCAGTGACCTCCCCGCGCTGGTGGTGAGCTTTTCTTTGGCGAACGCCTCTGCAGCAGGTTTCATTAGATGAGGGCTGGGTCCTCAGCTCACAGCTGTTGTGTCTTGTGGAGACAGAGGGCCCTTTGGGCTGGAGATCTCAGTGCGTTTGTGGGCACAAGGACAGGTTAGTATGTTGTCCTCTCCTCTTGCGTGCCTCTTGTCCCAGTGTCCCCATTTAGGGACATGGTTTAGTGGGCATGGTGGTGTTGGGTTGACGGTTGGGCTTGATGATCTTAGAGGTCTTTTCCAACCTTAATGATTCTATGATTCTATGATTCTTCCCTAAATACAGGTTCCCCTGTCAGGCAGGACCCTGCTGCTCACTGTGCTGGGGGGCACAGGGAGGAGGAGAGGGGCAGTGGAGGCATTGCCGTGGCCGGTGGTGGTGGCTGAACCCTCTATGCAGTGGTCACGTTGCACAGCGGACAACCCAGCTCTCCAACTGTGCCAGCATCTTACACCTGGTTTTATAATGGTGCAAAAGCTGTGGCCATGGGCTGATGTCTGCAGTAAGATGGTGGCACTGATGGAGACTTTCATGTGATGGCAGCTGTTAGGACTCTCCTGGATGGGTCTATTCTCACCAAGAAGTGAGAGTGGCTGTGCAACTGCGTCTCGCAGCAGTGCTGTGCCCGTTGATCACACTGCTGAACACCAGCCCCTGCACGCAGGCAGGTAAGCCCAACTGGAGCAGCTTTCTCACCGCTTCAGCCCAAAAGAGTGTGCGGCTGAGCTGGGCAGAGGAGGGCTGCACAGCTGCCCGTATCGCCTGCTACTCACCACACGTGCCACAGGCTAGCCTGTGCACCTCTGCCAGAGGGGTGGTAGCTCACCTGGCCTCCCTCTCCCTCTAAATCCCTGTTTTAGTCTACAGAGTATGCAAGGTTTGGCCCAGATGTGGCATTCGTAATTGAGTAGCCTGGCCTTGATCCTTTGCTGGCTCCACTTGAAGCTCGGAGCAGTTGCAGGCTGCATTTTGATTTTTCTGGAAGGCATTGGCCTGCACTTCAGCTCTGGAGACGGGCAGATTGCAAACAGCTCTTCATCACGCTTGGCATTTGGAAATCATGGTTCTGGCCACTTCATGGGTCAGCACTAAGGTCTGATGGGTCCAACCAGGAGCATGATCTGCTGCTCCTGGTGACAGCCCGGTGCCGTGCCTTGCGCAGGGCATGTTTCTGCAGCCTCACTGGGCCAGGCAGGTGCTGTTCCCATGCTTGGAGAGCTGGACTGCTTCCAGCGAGTCAGTTGCTCACTCCCTAATACGCGAGAGCAAAGAACAACACTCGCAGAGTGGCAGGTGGCACGTGTGGCAGGGGAAGGGCATTTAATGTCAGCAGAGAGCTGTGTGGAGACATGTGAGCAGCCACTTTGGCTAAGGAGCAAATTAGACCCCCAGAGACTGGTTAAAGAGAACCTGTTCGCTGTCTGTGCGCTCATAGAGGTTCAGTTACGCGGTGTCTGGCAACTCCTGAGCAGACAAAAATAGCGTTCACAGCACAACTCCTTCTCCCCCTCACGCACTACACGGCGGGCTGGGAGCCAGCTCGGGTGGCCCTACAGCACTGGCACTGCTTTGGGGGCCAGAGGAAGGAAGATGCCAGGGTGGTGGTGGTGGAGGGACTGAGCTTGGTGGCATGGGGCAGACACCTGCTGCCTTTGCTGTCCCATGGACTTGCACATCTGTTGCTGCGGTTTGTAGTGAGACATCCAGAGAAATCTCAGCCAGCCACTGGCGCATACGTCAAGCGGAGCAGGGATCTGGAGTTACCACTGCAAGATGGCACAGGAGAGAGCCCAAAATGAGAGCCATGTGGGCTCTGTGACAGCCCCTTGCTAGCTGTGGTGAGGGATAGTGGTGGCATCTGGGTGCTGGACTGATGTGACTCCTGGGCATGTGCCAGCAGCATTACATGTGCATGTGGGGCAAGGAGGGCCTGTGCAGCCCCGCTTTGGCAATGCTCTTTGTGCCCAAGGCAAAGTGGCACCTCTGCCCACAGGAGCTCTTGAGGTCTCGCAGGGGAGGGAGGATTTGGATGACTCCCTTCCTGCTTGCCCAATGACCTGACTGTTTGTGAGCTGTGCTTTGGCACTGTGAGGTGGCAGGTAAACATGTGAGGGGAAACCTTGGCAGCTGAGATCTGTTGTGATAAGCAATAGGGTTGCTACTTGCCTTGATGTCCCCATGACGGTCCAGGTGCTGTGTCTGGTGTGCCACGTGGCATGAGATCTGGCTGCAGGTGACTGTGAACCAGGCATGAAGGCACTCAGGTGGTCATTCCTGGGGCCTTCATTGTACACAGGTCCTGCTTGGCTCAGCTGGGAAGGTCTCCTGCCTGTGGGAGGCTGGTGGCTGCTTCTCCTGGCCAGGAGAACTTCCCTTGCCTTCCACCAAACCCTGGGGAGCAGGGCACTTCAGGCTTCGATGTCTCCCTCACTTGCACGGGGGGTACCAGGGCTGAAGGCAGCTGCAGGAGGGACAGTGAGAAGCCTGAAGCGGGCAGGTTTCAGAGCTATCTGCTGCTCGTGGGGATAATAAACTGAGTCAGGATTTATGGACGTAATGTGGGTGGGCTTAAGTCAGGTGCCTTGTATGGTGTGGTTTCCCCCCTCCTCCCCAAGTCCTAACAGAGCTGTCTTTCTTGTCAGCATGTTTGTGAGCTAATTGATAATAAACTTGAGTGCCCTCTAAGCGATGCCTCCCCTGTGCTCCGGGGCCCAGAGCCTGAGCCATGAATCCTGTCTGCCTGCTGAGGAACCTGTTTGGAGTCCAAGAAAGGGGAAGTTTCTGGTCTGCGGTCAATTTGCTGCTTTCCAAGGCTGGCTGCTTCTCTCTCCCCCTGTAGACACAGACGCTGGTGTTGAGGCTGCCCATTCTTCTGCGATGCTTTAGTGGAAAATCAGCAACTGCCGAGCATTACAAAGGGGGAAGTGAATCACTGATTTTGGTCCCCGTGGCCCCAAGCAGGGAGGGCATCTAGCCAAAGGGACAGGCGGACGGACAAGACAGACACCGAGTATATTGTTCAGCATTTAAAAACAGGGGAGAACCCGCCTGTTGTCCTGGCAGGTTATCAGGGGCTGAACATGACTCAGCCCCCATCCTGGCTGAGCCTTCTTGCCTTGGAGCCACGTGCGCAGGCTGCGGGCTGAGGAGCTGGGATGGACTTACCAGTGCTGCAGCAGCTCCCCTCCGTGGGACCCTGCTCCCAGCCCCGTGGGCAGCACTTCTCCGGGTGGCTGGAGGCAGCAGTTCCATCCCAGTCAGCAGGCTGATTGTAGTTGGAGAGATGGAGCTTGTTGAGCTCAGACCCTGGGATGGGGATTCCTGGACTCTAGGAAAGATGGTTGCTTCTCTGAGGGTCTCTTATCTTCAGTTTTGTTTTGGCCAATGCCATCTCACTCTGTTGTTGCCCTCCTGGGAATTGCTCCTTAGGTTTCTATGGTCTCTATCATCTCTCCCTGATGCTCAGCAGGGTGCAGATTTGTTTCCAGCTGGAATAGTGACTTTCCAATCTTCATCTGGCCAGCCCTTGCCTTGTCTGGGGTTAGCACCCCTCCCTGCTGACCGCACTGTCCAGGATCCACTCTCTCCACAATGTCTCGGGCCATCCACCCTGCTATGGTCAGTCAGGCTTTGGCTGGGGAGAGGGTGAGGCAGGCTGGATGAAAAACCAGTAATACTCCTGTGGCACTTGGCTCTGCATTTCCTTTACGCAAATGCAAAAAACACCATTTCCCAGCTCGCTAGCAATCTGGCCAAAGTCAACAGTTGGATGAAGAGCAGCCGATAGAAGCTAAATCCAGGAAAGACTGAGGTGTTGCTGCTGGGGAGAGGGAAGTGCTTTGAAGAGTTTGCCACCTTTGCCTCCAGCCCCAAGGAGGATGCCTGGCCTTAGGTCAGTAAGAGAAGCCACCTGGATTCCCTGTGGCTTTTGCTTACCCAGAGAACCATGATCGTCAAAAGTGATCAGAGATTTGAAAAATGCTTTCTATATACAGTGTGTTAGAAAAACAATGTTGTTTTCTGAACAGCGTGGTCTCAGTGATTTAGACTTGGTTATTGTGATTCTGTGTACCTAGTCTTGAAATTGCAGGCTTTTAAAAAGAAACTGTGGTTGGTTCAGAAAACAGTGGTCCTCATGTTCATTTGTGTGGTTGCCGGGAGCCTGCCAGCTCAGTCTTCTGCTCGCTGTTCTCAGCGGGGTGAGGGATACCACTCGCCTCCTCTGGGCAGGGAACAGGCACGTTGCAGGTTCATCTGGGACTGGGCAGAAGAGCCATCGTATCCAGGGAATACAACATTTTTGTGCCTTCTCTAGCCTGCTGTCTCTAAAGTAAATATAGAGCAGAGTGTAACCGGTAACAAAACCTATTTAAAATAAAGCCTTTATACACAAACAAAGGTGCAGTGGTAGGTGTGCAGTTCCCTTGCTGGATGTCATACAGGTGTCGTTTGGATCCTGCAGGGATATGTAGCACTAGAATGTAAGGGACCAGGTCTCCCTCGGTTCTCCTGACTTCTGGCATGTGTCCTCAGGGGCTTATGGGGAGTCCAGGTCCTTGACCTGCACCTCAGAGGAGGGCAGCTACAAGTACTTCTTGGGTAGTTTTGAACTGTTGCAGATGTGGATCACTCTGTCTGCACAGCTCCCTCCCATCCCGAATCTCTTTTAATTTTGATTAGCACCTAACATCTATAGGTGTGTGTGACTGAGGTCTCTCAGGCAGTGACCTTTCAGCCGTCAGCCTGGTAGAGATCAGCAGGCGCACATACATCCATGCTCCTGGAAGGAGAACGCTGCTCCCTCTACCTTCCCTCCTTGACCCGTGTTTCCCCTGGACCGCTGCTGCTGTTAGCCGGGCACCGCAGAGGTGGGCGCCCCAGGACATCCCAGAAGGAGAGGTGTCTTAGGAGTTTCTGCATGCTGTTTCTGCCCCACAGGCTGTGCCTGACACGGAGAAAGCTGTCAGCAGCTCTGACGGATGAAGAGCAGGGAAACCAGCTGCTTGGCAGGCGGTTGCCTGTAAAGGAAGAGACCACTGCCTCTTTGCAGAGATCTGTGCTGGCCATGTGCCTGGCTGGAAGAGTGGAAGTGAGTAATACTGTACGGAGGGAGGCTGTAAGACTGAATGAATGTGAAGCCCTGGGACTTTAAATGTCCCATAACATAGTCCTTGAGGTCTCAACCTCCTCTGCCTCTTCAATGCCTCTTCCCTGAGCAGGTGGAGGCATGGAAAGTGCTAGCACAAGCTGCCCACTCTGCTGCTCTGGAGCTGCCCCGTCTGTTTTCCATCCTCACTCTTACCCTTAGGACAGCCACACCAGGAAGAGAACTTATGGCAATGCAGATCCCTGGGAAGTGGACAAGCTCTGGCCATATATATATATATTAAGATCCATCAGATGGTTAGGGGTTGCTAATGCCTTCTGGCCAGGTCTGTACTGAGGTGGTGAGCTCAAGTCCATTTCCTGAGACCCTTCAAGCAGGCCAGTCCCCGTCTGCCCAGCGTGGGCTGACTCTGAAGGTTTGGAGGGGAGAACCTCTGTTTTGTATTCCCTGACCATGAGCCAGCCACTTGGCGTGACTTGGGGATGGATTGGGACTGACAAACTGAGATGGAAAGACGCCCTTCGCCATTGATTTCTGTGGCCCGGGGTAGGATGGTGTTACTCAATTCAGTCTACAAATCCCAGAGCTCCTCTGCCTAGAATAGAACCAAATAAACAAATTAATTCAAAGCAAATCTGCCTCCTCCTGCTGCGACACACACTGGAATGCTTTGCCAACAGGATCCCAGTAGGATGGCTTTTCCTCAAGTTTTGCAAGCCATGGAGTAATGTTCCTCCTCCGTTTCCCTTTGTGAAGTTGGCACTGCCCCTCGCAGCGAGAGCATATAATCCACTTTTCTTTGTAACTGGAATGCTAATGATTATTTTATTTAAAGCCCTTCATATGTTGTATTTTTGTTTTTTTTTTTTTCACAAAACCTGATGATCCTGGGAATGACAGGAGTTGTCCATAAAGCCAAGGGGTGGAATTCCTTCAGGCAGGCAATGGGTAGCGCTCAGCCAAGCCCTGCTACTTGCACATAGCATGCTCCTTTCCTCAAGGATAGATATGATGTGAGTATTTTCAAGCACAAGAGCTGATATTTCCCTGTCTTATGCCACTGGTCACCTTCACCCAGCGAATCCTCAAAATTCAGGGCTGAAGTTGCCCTCAAGTGACCAGCACTAGGACAGTGAGTGTTGCTGGGCTAGGGATCTCTCACCTCTTTTCCTTGGGGTGCTTCCATCTGTGCAGTAGAACACCTTGTAACCCCTGCCACGTTCACCCGTAGGACTATGCTTGGGGTCTCTCACCAGAGATCAGAGAACAAATGTGCCTGAGCTTCCAGAGCTTGGTGGCTCTCACCTAGCCTCCCTAGAGCTCCATACAGCTTTTCCTTTGTCGCTAACAAAACCAGCAGTAGCACACCAGGTAACAAAGCAGTAGGTAACAAGCACCAGGAGTTCCTTTGCTGGCAGGAGGGCTGGATTAGTAGCTCAGAAGTGTGTGGGCAGGTCATACTGGGCCCCCACGGCCATCAAGGGTAGGTGGTACTCTGCAGAATCTCAGGAGAGCTTCTGAAAGAGGCTGGTAGGGACTGAGGTAGGATTGAAATAAAGTTCCCTTCTCTGCAATTGTTCTGATTAGCCTTGCTGATTATTGAAAAACAAGCACTGTTTGCTGTCCTCATCTCAGTTTAGATCTTGATTTTAACAAGACGACAAATATTTTTATCAGCAGGTGATAATTTCGTTATCCATCTGTGCTCTTTGACCAATCCCACTTGCTCCATCTCCATCCCTGAATGACCTGTAGCCAGACTCCACTCCAAACAGCGTGTGAACCTTCAGCTTGCAAAGCTGGGTGTCTGCCCAGCAGCACGTGTTACCTGCGCTGCTTCTTCTCAGGGCTTCTATTCGTGCCTCCTCCCAGCAGCCCAGTCACTCATTTTCAAGGTTTTCCTGTGTTAGAAACAATTAGGTAATAAGTATCCAGACTGGGGACCTCTGTCTCTGGAATAAAACCATTCATTCTTGGATTCCTGCAGCTCAAGGCCAGAAATGATCAATAGATCAATAGATAATCTAAAATCGTCTCCAGGACAGCACAGATTATGCATCTTTATTTAGTTATATTTGCACTGTTCCAGTGATATCTCATCTCCCAGCAGCACGCTTTCCTCTCCTGAAGCGATGGTATCGGGAGTTGGGGAATCCATTACTGGGGTGTTTTTTGCAGAAGGAAAACAGCTATACTGCTGCATGTGGGCGTGATTTCTAGTAGGGAGTCATTTGGCTTTGGTTTGCAGATGTTTCATGGTTTGCTTTTCGTGGTTAGATTACAAGGCTCTTTACACCTGGTGTTTTGTTCCTGTGGAGAAACCTGTGCCCTGTAATCAGAGCACCTCTTCATCTTCTTTTTGCTAAATTGAAGAGATTGAATACTTTAGGTTTCTTACAGAAAGGCATTTTCACCAGCCCTCAAATTACTTTTGTCATGTTTTTTCTTGTATCCTCTCCAGTTTTTCAACATCCCTTAGAAGATGTGACATATTTCACATCAGAACTAGATGTGATATTTTAGCATACATACTCCCTGCTGTGATGAGGATGTGTAGGGAGGCAAAAATACCTCCCTGTTCCTGCAGCATTTCACTGCCCTAATGTCAGGGCATTGAACTGACAGTGCGTATTTAATTGCTTGTCATTACTCCCGAAATCTTTTCAGAATTGCTGGTTTCCAGGATCGTCTCCTTCTATCTGCAGCTGCTGCCTGCATTCCTTCTTCCTAGAAGTGTAATTCTGCATTTGGCTCTATTAAAATCCCATATTGCTTGGATGGATTTGTCCTCCACAGTGATCCAAACTACTCTGTGTGATTGCTCTGTTCTCATCACGATACACCACATTGCAAATTTTTGTGTCAGCAGCACACATTATCAATGTCGATCGTATGTTTATTTCGAAATAAAAATATTTATTTCCAGATGAAATCCTTGAATCATGCCAGGCCTCGTACTGATCACCCTGGAACCCATCTAATTCCCTCCCCAGCGATAACTGCTTCTTGTGTTCTGTCACACAGCCAGCTTGTTATTCATTTCACATGTGCCTGATTGACATCAGTACTGCCCTGTTTACTTTTTTATCAGAATAGCATGGGCTCTCCGCCTGTCGGTGTGCATGTATGTAATTCTAGCGAATCATGAAAACGGACTCCTTTGACAAGCGCGGTTCTCTATAGGCCCTGTTGACTTGACCTCACTTCTATATTCCTTTACTTTAGTTCCCAATTAATTGACCTGTTCGTCATCTTTTCCATTCTGTTGTTCAGGGCTGATTTCGGGCTCGCTGACTGACAATTACCTTGTGTATCATGCTTGACCTGTTTGAATACCAGCGCAGCATTAGCTCCCTTTCCATCTCCCTATATCTTACCGTTATTCCAAGCTACCCAAGCCAGGAATGTCAGTGAGCCAGAACTGCTGTCCGCCAACTTGTGTTGGATCATCCAGTCCTGTTGGGTTTAGAAACATCTCCCCTGTGCCAACTGTGACAGGGAAAATGGTGACAACCATAAAGCGGGAGGGATCTCTCTGGGCACTTTGGTGGGACAAAGCTGGTTTACCCCAGCCATTCGGTCAGAGATGGAGGTGTTGGACAGCGTATGCAGAAGACCTGTCAGTGCTTAAGTTTGGTTGCAGAGGAATCCAAGGCATGGACTTTCAAAGAAACTCAAGGGGCATATGGGCACCAACCTATTTTGGCCCCTGGTGTACTTTTTTCTTGCAGGTGGTGCAGGCGAGAGTGAGGGAGACATTTGCTGGTAAGCACAGAGCACCCTCTTGGAGGCTTAGTGCTGCCAGTCAGTAAAAAGGAATGGGAGCGAGTGCAGTAGAGCAAGATGTGCTGTTCTGTCAGTTTAATGCAGAGCCATGCCTAGTGGTCTATGTGGCTTTATCACAGAGTGTAAGAAGTGTGACCTTGTGAGCTGGATGGCTTCTCTATGCTTAGTCCCCAGAAAACACCAAAAGCGGTAAATGCAATTACTGCAGAAAGTTGTAACTGCACTTACAGGAGTGAGTTCTTGGTCATTTTCTCTTGTTTGGGACTCTTGTGGGCCAAGTTTTGTTTATTTGCTTGGCCTGGCTTCTCATCTGACTGCCTCGCTGGTTTTTCAGTGCTCATTTGGGGCTGGGAAGGCATGTCCTGAGAAAGCTCCCGCCGTAAGAACGAACTGATTTGGAGCTGCTTATGTTTGCTGGGGGAGGGATGTGGTGGGGCGAGAAGCAGCCCTTGAGCATGGTGGGCAGACAGAGGTGCTGCAAGGCAGCTGGGGCGTCCCTGTGGTGGGGCAGCCTGACGTGACGGTACAGGGAGGGTATCTTGGTGAGCACTATGCCCTGCCAGGCTCAGGGCGTGGGGCACAATCCCTAGAGTGAAATGGTGCCATCATGATGACTGAAAGCAGGTGAGGAGTGGGACCCTGCTCAGGTAGGCAGAGCTCTCTGTCCAGGTGGTGGCTCAGGCAGCTTGGCAGTGAAGGTTGCCGCAGGGCATCCTGGTGGACAGGCACCGTGGGTCAGTGCAGTTACTCGTGAGGAGTATCGGTTCATTTTTTCTCTTCCACAGGACTCAGAGCAGAATTAGCTCTCCTGTCTCCCCCCAGCACATAGGGCCGTCACGGACTGTCCGGCGCTACCCAGCCAGCAATGGCCAACTCACCTCTAATGCACTCCCCAGCGGGAATGGACATGAGCAGAGCAGCTCCGGGCCACACGTGGTTTCCCAGGAACGCACCTTGTCTGCAAGGGGTAAGGCCTTCAGGGCTGTCACTCTTTCGGGGCTTCTTGTTGGGATGTCCTGGGGAAGGGCAATGGTGTGACTGTGGGTCCCCAGCAAACCCCGGAATCCTAGGACTGTGCCACTGGGTGGGATGGAAAGGGAAGGTCAGCATGGGCATTGGTGGGCTTGGTGAAGAAAGAGACCCTACCGAAGGAGGCCAGATCAGGGGAGCAAAATGCTGACGTCAGGGGAGAGGAGCCAGGGGGACGTGACGGATGCTTCCCAGGGGTGTTGAACATCACCCCAGCACTGCTGTCCTGAAGGGGGGTTGCCTCAGTCTGTAGGAACAGTGTCTCCCAACTTCCTCCTCAGTCTGAGCAGCCCTCGAGGTCAGATTGTGCAACCAGCGTCTAGTTCTTCCCTTTGGCTGCCCCCTTGGTGCCTTCTGACATGAGCAGGAATCAGGCCAGGCTGCCGGGACGTGCAGTGGCTGAGGGAGAGCCTCAGCAGCTCCCCAGCGAGGACAGATGCAAGTTGTCTTCTGCAGCTTGGCTCCCCCTGAAGCCGTGCTTCCCCAAGGAGGCACCATGTGGCATCTCTGCCCTTAGGAGTAGGGTCATGAGCCTGATTGAAGCTGTAATCTGAAAGTGTGGATTGAAATGGGGAGAGTCAGGGGTGAGCACACCAAGTGGGGCACCCACAGAAACAGCTGTCTCGCTGGGCAGGGATGGAGGGCTATGGTTTCGAGCCAGCTGGTTCATGGTTATGCAATAGTTCTGCCTGTTGTCCATTTTCTGCAAGCCCCCAAGAGCTCTGAGTGCCATTTCTCCCCATATCTAATGTGAGGATGGTGAGGGACCAGGAGGTGACCGCAGGTAACCGCAGGAGGTCAGCAGACGCTTACAGGGAGACGTTGGTTTTCTCAAGCCCTGATGCTCTCTTTGATGGATACCAGTGTGGCTGTTTGTGGGGGAAGCCTTCCAGTGGTTTAAGGGCAGCCAGTCTCCCAGCTACTGACATGGCTTGAGAATGAATACTGTCTAAAGCAGAAAAACACTCTTTATACTGGAATTAGTGTGTGTGTGTTCCTTCACAGGGAGTTATGCCACTACAACTGGGCAAGCAGAGCATGCTGCTGGCCATTTTTCATGTACTGACAAACCGTTTACTGATGTTGGAGCACAGGACAGGCTGTAGTGAGTGAGGGGCAAGGAGAGCCACTGCCCTGGGGAGAGACACAGACCCCTCCTTGCTCTGGGAATGCTTTGGAGCTTGAGCTGCAGATTACCAGCCCCCTGACCTGGAGATGCTGTTTCCACTTAGCACTGTCCTTTTCTTTCGTAGGGGCCAACCTGACAGAGAAGATTAGGAAGATAAAAATCGTCTTCACACCCACCATCTGCAAACAGACATGCCGGAGCGGGCGCTGCTACAACAGCTGCGAGAAAGGAGACACCACCACTCTTTATAGCCAAGGGGGGCACG
Source organism: Fulmarus glacialis (assembly GCF_000690835.1). Taxonomy (NCBI): domain Eukaryota; kingdom Metazoa; phylum Chordata; class Aves; order Procellariiformes; family Procellariidae; genus Fulmarus; species Fulmarus glacialis. The sequence continues at coordinate 3,485 of NW_009203204.1, read as the reverse complement.
ACCATGATCCCAAATCCGGCTTCCGCATCTGTGAGCACCCTGAGGCCCCCAGCCCGCCTTCTTGCCTGCTCCCCCACTCTCCTCCTTCTGCCTTTCCTGCCTCTACAGACTGAGGGCTTGAGCTGCTATAGGGATGGGAGGAGATGGCCTCTCCCGGTGCCTTGGAAGATGTCTCCTGGGGTCTTTGGGGCTTACTCCATCTCTGTCTTCGGGGGAGGAAGACAGACCTTGCCTCATTACTCTCTTTCCTGGGCAAGGAACTTCTGTTTCCATCCCACCCCAGGTAGGGGGGGCACGTGTGTTTGAGTCAGGCCTGCAGCCAAGCCTCGCCACCCCCTCCTTCTCAGAGCCAGCTCACTACTTTCATTGGCATCCAGTCTTGGGGCTGACTTTCATCACCTAATTTCCTCCTGTTCTCTCCTTTCATTCACGTGGCAGCCAGGAGAGCTGGCTGCAGGTTGCAAGCTATTCCTATAAACAGGGCTGCTGAAACCTCTGCTCGCCTTTCAGAGCTGCTGGGATTGCTCGTCAGGTCTCTGGGATACCCAGCTGTGGGTTGGGCACATCCTCTTGGAGCCAGTTGGTGGGAGCAGCCCGCAGGACCTGGTTGGACTCGTCCTCTGAAAGCCTCTGTAAATCTCAAGTTCTTCTAACACTGAGAGACTGCAAAGTCTGGCTGTTGTGGACACCAGCTGATACAGGGTTCATGGGAATTTCTGCCTAGATCCCAGTCCAAAGATGTATCTCCTCCCCCCAAAACTGGTTGCTGGGGTTGAGCAAATGAACTCGGAGCAGGGTTGGAGCTCATCCCCTGGGATGAACCTAACAAGCTATCCTGGGATGTGCATCTCATCTCACGCTGAAATGAGTCAGGATGATATGTGAGGAAATCCCGTGCCTTGCCCGAGTGTCGCTCACACTGAGAGACGCTCTGAGTTGCTCCCAGCATCTGATGAGGCCAGAAAAGACATGACTTCGGTTTCATCTGTGGATGCTTTTTTCGAGCCTATGCAGACGAATTGCTCCCAATTCTTTTGTCCCACTCCAAGGTTCTCCCACTTGAGCTGCTGGCAGGGCCAGGGCTGGCCGGGAGACAGGCTCTGAGGACGTGGCTCTCTGCCTGTTCTCTCCTTCTGCCTCTCCCATCCCCAGTGAGCTCCCTTCTGGGCTGGGAGTAAAAACCCTGCCAAGTGGGGACGGGGCGATGCAGAAAAGAAGGAATTGTGCTAACTTGGCCACATATGGCTGCTGTAGCTCCAGCCCCATTCTGAGGGATTCTGCTGTGCCAGCAACACCACTTTGGCCCTGAGTGGTTGCCCCACAGGGCATGGGTGCCCCTGGCTGGCCATGGCCCTAGAGCCCAAGGGAGGGCTCATCATCTTCAACCCTGAGCAGAGCTCAGGGAGGACCCTGGCTTCTCCACCTGCTGCTTGCTGGATGGTGGTGCACAGCAGGGACCCTGGGTTGCCTCCAGGCTGCAAGTGCTGACCCCAGCCCGGTGTTGGGTCTGCTCCTTGGGCACCACGGGGCTAGTGCTGGCCCAGATCCAGCTGCCTGGCCTCCCCCAGCAACCCCTTGGCTAGAGACAATGGCTCAGTTTCTCTGCTAAGCAGACCTCTCTTTGCCTTGCAGACTTCTGCCAGATCCCCTGCCTGAACGGAGGGCGCTGCGTGGGCCGGGATGAGTGCTGGTGCCCCTCCAACTCCACGGGAAAGTTTTGCCACCTGCCAGCTCCTTCTCTGGAAAAGAAGCAAGGAGGGAGAACCCCAAAGACCCCGGCCAGCGGCTCCACGAAGCACTCTACCTACACCCTGCCCTTGTCCAACCAGCTGGGTGAGCATAGCTGGGGGCTCCAGACCCCTCATTTCCCTCATACTTCTGAGTCCTCCTACTCAGGTGCTCCTCAGATCTTCGTTAACAGGCCCGAGGAGGCCACTACATCCTTATGGTTGCCTTTTCAAGCCAGGTTGTTAAAAAAGTGGTTCCCTTAGTTTCTGAAGGGCTCAGGTTGGCAGGGAAAGTTTTTGCTAGGTTTGTCCTGGTTTTGGGCCAGAGAAGTATTTTTTCTTAGGTGCAATCTTCATCTAGATTTTCTGGTGGGGTCAGTCTACCTCTCCTCCCTTGTGACTTTGTTGATGACAAGATGCTCTTCGGGTGCCAAATTGTTGCCAGATAGTCACAACTGTGGTGTAAACTTATCTTCCAGCTTCCCTAAACCCTTCCCTGGTGAATGTGCACATCAACCACCCTCCAGAAGCCACCGTGCAGATTCACCAGGTAGCCAGGGTGCGGGGTGATGCAGAGGTGTCAGAGGAGAACAGTGTGGAGGCAGTCCTGGTGCCTCAGCTGGCTGCCATGCCCTGGTATACCTACGCCCACGGGAATGGCAACAGCATTGCCACAGAGAGCGGCCAGCAGCAGCAGAGAGCCCTGGGACTGCTGGGGAGGTGCTTTCGGGAGGCTCTCCATGGGCAGGTAAGGGGTCACCCATCAAGCGTTGGAGCGTGTGTGTGGAGATATGTTTCTTGTTCTGGGGTATGGGTGCGTTGGCTTATGGGGCAGGGAGGGTGGCCTTTCATTGCGTGAAGCTCTTCAGCATCAGCATGGGCATCACCCAGGTGCCGTGGGCATGGGCAGCAATGTGTTAGTTCTTGGGAAGAAAATCCCTTGTTTTGGCCCAACAAGGCTGCCTTGCCCTGACCAGGCTGTGCCCTGGGGCAGCACAGCCCAGACTTGATGGCTTTCACACACAGTCTCGTTTAAAAAGGGTGCCCTATTTATAGCAACATTTACAGCCACGCTCTGCGATTATTGTAGGAAACGTATAAAACGTAGGAAAATTCCTTTCCCTCTCAGACGATAAATGAAAGTCTGATTTCCATGGAATGACGCCTTCCCGGGCAGCTTGGTTGGGGCTTGGGAAGCAAACGCACGTGAGGGGCTTTCTCACCCCTGTCCCGCAGTCATCGTAATTTCGTATTTTGTCTTTCCCCATATGTTTCTCTTGCGTCACTGGAAAAGCATTGGAGGTTTTTGGCACCCACAGGAGCACCTATGAGCTCCCCTGGAACAGCTCATGCTCAGCAAGACTCCCCGGCTGGGCGGCCTGGGACTCGGCCCCCTCCCCACTGCTCCCCAGCCCTTTCTGGGGGGCTGCTCCCGGTTCCCATCCTGTCCTTCAGTCGCTCCCATCAGAGCTGTTCCTAGTGGGATGCATTCTCAGCCATTCCCTAGTGCAAAAATAAATGAGATCAGACCCTGGGGCTGGAAAAGCCCCGCTCCTCCGTGGGTAGATGGCGGCTCTCTGCGCCTGGGAGCAAAGGATGATGCACGGAGATGCTCGTGGATGCCCAGAGGCTGCGGGAGATACTGGGAGCGGGCGAGGGGGCCGGTGGGGGGTACCCTTGCTGTGCTTTCACCTCACCTAGCCAGGGTGATGCCGTGCCTGGGAGAGGGCGAGGAGCCCGGCGGGGAGCGCTTGCCTC
>NW_009203203.1:14770-15368 GCF_000690835.1 Fulmarus glacialis | reverse complement strand
CCTTTGGCCAGTTTGGGTCAGCTGTCTTGGCTGTGCTCCCTTCCCAGCTTCTTGTGCATCTGGCAGATCATGGGAAGCTGAAAAGTCCTTGAGTCGCGTAAACACTACTTAGCAACAACTAAAACATCCGTGTGTTACTAACATTTTTCTCATACTAAATCCAAAACACAGCACTACAACAGCTACTAGGCAGAAAATTAACTCTATCCCAGCTGAAAACAGGGCAGATGGCTATAAAACTACCAATGTGTTGCAGCCGTGTAAATGCAAAATTGATCCTGAAATAAATCCAAGAGAGATTATAAAATACTAATACCACATTACAAGGCTCAGGTAACTGCCTGAAATGCTAGACTCTAGCTAAGATCTTTCCATGAAATGAAATGAAATCTAAGGAGAGCACCTGCAGGAAAAAAAAAAGCCTTCCTATTTCCTACTTCATGACATTATTATAACAGCACTCAGATTAATTAGGAAAATAAAAATTTAAATAAATATACCTAACATGGCCCTGTTCTATATTCCCCAAATCCAGCTCCCTTAACAAAGGGCTGTTTGAACATCTGAAGAATTATTAATTAAATACGATCCTCAGAAC
>NW_009203203.1:0-14731 GCF_000690835.1 Fulmarus glacialis | reverse complement strand
GGAATTACAAAGGAGAAGAGTCCAAGAACCTGAACTCATACTATGCTTTTTGGAAAAAACAACAGGAAACAGGGTGGAAGCAGACTGTTTTCTTTTTTTTTAGGCACAAGAATAGACAGATTGTGTCTCCACTTCCACAGTGCATCAACACTGCAGTTTCTGTGCATGGTGGATAGATATGGAACACAGTACTTTTCAGGATTCAGTTTGAGGAATGGGAGATTACATTCGTAGTCAAATACTACATCCTTGTCTCAACAGCAACTCAAAGGGGTACCCCATGACCTACAGCTGGAGGAAAAGACATACTTCAGCTAGCAATCTTACTCTGCACTATGTACGACAATCTCCTTGTAATTAAAATAGCCTCCATGTTTGGTTGAATGTTACTGATGGTTATTCAGATTTCCTGTCTTTCAGAGGTGACAGTCTTCATCAATACAATTTAAGTGATAAATATTCACTGAAATTTTGTTTCCTTGAAGAAAGCTTTCCAACAGGGCTCTCACTCATACACAGATTTCCCCTCAGACATTGGAGTTATATCGTTACTCGTGACAAACTTAATTTTAACTTTTTTTTTTTTTAGAAGAAATTTCAGGGCTTTTATTAATGGTTTGTCATTCTGTGGTACACAACCTCCCATATACCTAATCTACTGACCAAAATATATGGTAAGCAGTTTTTATAAAATGCAGTAGGTAGTAGGCAGTAGTAACTCTAGCCTGCTGTGAATGTTCACAGCAGCCAAACCTTAGAGCTCTGAAAGGGCTTCCAGCCTTCTGCTGGAAATCTGACTTGAGCTAGTTTTCAAAAACCTCTAAAGTAGCATTTGTTCCCCTAAGAAAATCTAATTTACACACAGTAAAAAACAAAGACTTATTTGTAAAAAAATGTTACTTACCTCACTCAAATCCCTTTCTTCACTTGCTGCCTCACTAAAAGAAGAAAAATAATCATAAATACTTTGAATTACCAAAGAAGATTTAAAACACTGTTTAAAAAACCCAGTTCTTAAATAAAAAATTTTGTTTGGTTAGGTACTTGAAATTTTAGTCAACCTACTCATTTATATCATCCTCACATTCATCTTAAAAGTATCAATTAATAGTATTTTCTACCATCTGACTGTCATAATCCTTTCTAATTAGAAATGTTTAAAAACACAGGATAAAACTACAGACTTTCATAAAATGGATAAATTCTAACCATTAAGCTATCCAGACAAAACACTTATGTATACAGTTAAAAGAAAAAAATCCAACAAAACTCACTTAAGACGGACATTTTTGATCTCATATATCAAACAATTTCTAGCACTTCATTGCAAATAGCCTACATTTTGGAAAGCCTTCTTTATATAGGTGTGTTCGACATGCACTATACTGATAATCAAGATTAACATCAAAATTTTCATTTGTTATACAGCTACAGTTTAGTGTATTAAAAAAGGAATCTATTTGAATATACTAAGGCTAACATATCCACTGTTAATTGTCACAAACTAATATTAAAGACCCTTGAAGATTTTTCCATCCCACAATTTAAAAAAAGAAGTTAGGTTAGAGAAACAAAGCAAGGAACATTAAAGGAGTCCCCAAAGTCAAGGCTTTGAGGTGCGCCCTAAGCCATCAATAAGCAATCAAGATCATCAAAGAAACCGTAAATTTGCTGGAATCAATGACATTAATTTCATTTAAAAAATTAACCCAGAAAACACTCTGTGGAAGTATTCCTTAACAGAAGATTATAATTTAAAAAAAGCCAAAAACACATTTATAAGTATTAAAGGAAATATTTAGAATGCATCCACATCTGTAATTCTGATGTCAGTCTTGATCAAGTAGAAGCCACAGGAAGAGGCAAAATGACCTACTCGGGATTTGTGACATGGCTATAAGGCAAACTGCCTTACCAACCTCTGGGAGTGTTTTGAAGGGGCTACACATGGCTGTGGATGATCTCTCTGATATATTTGGATTCACACAGAATCTCTAACCAAAAGTTTTTAAGGAAACTAAGTAGTCCTGGGGTGATGGGAAAGTCCACGCATGAATAAATAGATGGTTAAAAGACAGAAAATAAAAATTAGAAGCAAACAATCACTTCTTGCAATGGAGGAAGATCACTAGTGTATATCCACAGTAGTCTGTGCTGGGGCTCGAGCCGTTCAGAGAGCTCAGTAACAAAGCAGGCAAATAGCCAGGTCACTGAATTTTTTGCTAATACTAAGTTACTCAGGATAATAAAGCCAAGAGCAGATTGAAGAATTGCAGAAGGACCTGAATGATGAGACAATAAAATGATAGATGAAATTCGAAGTAGATAAAAGTAAAGCTATCAGGAAAAGGAGTCCCACATACAGAACAAGGGGACTTTGTTGTGTCCCTCAGGGGTCCGTATTGGGACCAGTACTGTTGAATATCTTCATCAATGACACAGACAGTGGGATCAAGTGCGCCCTCAGCAAGTTTGCAGATGACACCAAGCTGAGCGGTGCGGTTGACACACGTGAGGAACGGGATGCCATCCAGAGGGACCTGGACAAGCATGAGAAGTGGGCCCATGTGAACCTCAGAAGGTTCAATAAGGCCAAGTGCAAGGTCCTGCACCTGGGTTGGGGCAACCCCCCAGGCTGAAGGGATAGAAAGCCACTTCGCAGAGAAGGACTTCAGGGTACTGGTGGATGAAAAGCTGGACATGAGCCAACAATGTACGCTCACAGCCCAGAAGGCCAACTGTATCCTGGGCTGCATCAAAAGAAGCATGGCCAGCAGGTCGAGGGAGGTGATTCTGCCCCTCTACTCTGCTCTGGTGAGACCACACCTGGAGTACTGCATCCAGCTCTGGAGCCCTCAGCGCAAGAAAGTCATGGACCTGTTGAAGCAGGTCAAGAGGAAGGCCATAAAAATGATCAGAGGGATGGAACACCTCTCCTATGAAGAAAGGCTGTGAGAGTTGGGGTTATTCAGCCTGGAGAAGAGAAGGCTTTGCGGAGAGCTTACTGAGGCCTTTCAGTACTTAAAGGGGGCTTACAGAAAGAAATTTTTTACAATAAGGGCAGTGACACACTGGAACAGGTTTCCCAGAGAGGTTGTAGATGCCCCATCCCTGGAAACATTCAGGTTGGACAGGGCTCTGAACAACCTGATCTGTTCATTGCACGGGGGTTGGACTTTAAAGGTCCTTCCAACCCAAACTATTCTATGATTCTATGATAAATAAATTCTTGGAGTTGATATATTTTCATGGAATTGTCTCAGCTCAATACTCAACAGTGGTTAAAAAAGCAAATCAGAAGGTAAGAAGTATTAAAAAGAAATAGAGGAGAAAACAGAGACCATCTTTATACAAGCATACAGATTTATGGTTCACCTCATTTTTAATATGTTGTTTAGATTTCGGGAGAGGGGGGGGAGGGGGCGGGGGAGAGATATTAGAACAGAACCAGGGTTGGAAAGAGCAACAAGAATAACCACAGGTACAGAAAAACTTCCGTGCGAAGAAAAGTTGAATAGGCTTTAAAAGCTTAGGCTAGAAAAGTGATGGCCTAAGAAGGGATTGTGGTAAAGAGAGATATAAAGGGACTGACTGCTCACTGTCTCTTCCAGCATAAGAGTTAGAATTTATCAAATGACGCCAGTAGCACCCAGGTGCAGAACAAAGAGGAGAGGTACCCCTTCCTGCAGCAGACAGGAGGGTGTGAATGTAAACAATATTACAAGAGACTGAATAAGTACTTTGACAAGAGCTCTACTAAGGATTACTAAATAGATGAACCACATCAAATTCTGACAGTCCCCTGAGCTGAAAGTAGATGGAGGCTGGGAGACTACTCAGGTAAACATTATGCTTGCCCTGCTTTTATTCTTTGTTGGGCATTCGCTGAGGCCAATGTTGGTGACAGCAGAGTGGGTTAGAGGAATATTTGGTCCGATCCAGCATTGCCATTCTTAATTTCTTAAAGAGTAACAGACAAACGAGTATACGTGACGCTAATCAGGTCTAACATCCTGAAAATAAATCTGTTCTGGAAATTGGAAATCACATATTAACCTTTTGACAGCAGGAACTGAGCTTAGATGTGGATCATCCTTCAGTAGATCATGACTACTTTTACTTTTTCCCTTCATGCTCTGTTAAAAAAAAAAAAAGAAAAGAAAAAAAGGTATTATAAATTTCAGTGTTTGAGAGAAGAGATGGTGAAAAAAGATAATGGTAAGAAAAAGATTAACTTGTTTCTTGGTAGCTTTAATCTAACCAGTAAATATAAATACTTTTAATAGCAGACGAACAGAGAAAGCGTTCCAGAAAAAGGAGCATCAAACTGACCCCATGGTTTTAAAAAGCATTGTTTCAATAGCAATGCACTTAATTTTAAAGGAAAGAGAAAAAAAAAGGAAAAAAAAAAAAAAGATTGTTTAGTCATCACAATCATTACACATCATAAAGATACATGGTCTAGCACATAGGTACTTGAGTGAATGAAGAGGTAAGAACTTGACTTTCCAATAATGGCATATGACAACTCAAACCATGTACAAAGCAGTACTTATCAATTGGTAGAATACTAATTAGAACCCTAGGAAAAAAAAAAGAAATTAACAACCTGCAATACATCAACGTGCAATATACATCATGCAGGAATCATCTACTGAAGCAAGCAGTCAAATAAATTTAACAACATGTAAGATCTTCAGACAGAAAGACTGCAGTAAGAAAGCATTCCCCACGCTAATCCAAAAACTACACTTACATTTCAGACTGAAACCAGACTGAAAATCTCCATTACAGAAACAGTCTGTTTTATGACCTGTATGTCTCAATTTCAGCTTCAGGAAGACAGTAGTTGTGTGGATAACAAAATCTTACTTATTTAAACATGACTTCTATTTTTTATTATGTGGAAAAAACCACTAACACATTCTAGCACTAGCAACATGAAAAATTACTTCCTTTAACAAGTAATTCGTGCGTGTGTTCAGGAGCTAGAGGAAACATAAGACAAGTGCTTACCACCTTTGTAAACTGCTCCAAACAAGTACAGACAATTACATGAGCAGTTTGGACACTGAAAGCTTCAGTTTAAACACTAATCAACAATCAGTGGGGGCCCCACTACCAGGTCCCCAAGTGCACTAATAGCCTTAGTGGCCTTGAGGAGTTTTACCTGGAGCTTCTGTGCCCATAAGCACCATTTCAGCTCAGGCCTGAGCTGTGTCAGAGGTGTACCTGTGTCTAACCCCATCTTCTGGATGGGCGTGCTAGACCCACATTGTAGACTCGTCTCCTGTCCCATCTCTTGCTGCTCCTGACAGGACTCTCTGGATGGGGGCCTTGATCTTGGCTATTGCTTGCCATATCCAGGACCCTGTTGATGGACTCTGTTACCAGCAACCAACTCTGCCTGCTGTACCCAGACTCTGTGGGATTGTGCCCCTGTTGGTGAGCGCACTGCCTGTGCTGGAATCACTCTTGCCTCCTCGCTTGCCCTCCCTCACGCAGCCATTCTGCTCTTGCCACTCCTTCACACAAACTTCCCTAATCCTGTGATCTCTGCCTTCTATAACTTCCCGGGATACACAAATTTCTTTCTAAAATTCATAGTCTGTATAATATAACCATTTAGAGACTCTCCTGATACAGAAGACACAATTTGACCTGTAACATTTAAAAGAAACCAACGGCCCTAATCCCTTGTTTAATCTCTTTTTGAAAGTATTTATACCTCTCACTTTAATCATGTTCTGTGGCATAAACGTTCACAATTTAAATTCCAAAAGGGAAAAATACTTTGTATATTTATTTGCTCATTTATCTTTGTGTCTCAACTTTCATATTGTAAGAAATAGGGAATATTCATTCCCATCTTTCCCTCCCCCTCTCCCTTTGTTTTTTTATTTTAAAGTTACCACGATCCATATCCCCAATTATCTTTCTTGCCCTTCTTTGTACAGTCTCAGGAACAAGGTGATGCATTGCAGTAAAGATAAAACACATTCTCTCACTTAGACTAAGTGTAGTGCAGCCTGAACAAGTCCAGAGTAGTAAATTGTTCATAATGGGGAAGATGGAGAAAAGACTTAGGGAGGCATTCTTAAATTCAGTATTTACTTGGTCAATAGGATGTGACAAAGACAAGAATTCTTATTTTTCACATGTAAACATGAAACCATTAAACAGCATAAAAATTTCATCCTGATACATGGTGTTTTCATTTATTCTTTAGATAACTTTAGCCTTATCTTCAGTGCACTAAAAATTAATAGAAAATGTTCCCTTTTCCCAGATCTATTAGAGGATTCCTCAGCTACTTGCAGGCTTTCCTCTCAACCTCAGTCCTAAAAATATACCCTTCTCATGTTGAAACAAGCAAGACTTACTGCATCTAGCAAAAAAAAAAGTTCACAGAAGGATTCTGAATTTGTGGATGTCAAAAGAATCCCATTATTAACTTTGACCTTCAATTTTTCTTATTCAAAACAGAGAATGAAAGTTGGTGCTTAATATATCAAGATCAAGATGATGTCCAGAACTATAGAGATACTGATCTAGACCTATTAGAAACAAGCAATGAGGTTTGGTAAAAACGGTTTTCATTCTGTTGTGAAGAATGAATAGAAATTCTTCATGAAGAGTTGATTTGGTTATTTTCCCAGCTACAGCTAGTCCAGAATTTAGTCAGGACAAATATGAGGATGAGATTTTAAGACAGTTGAAGACAGCATGACAACACTGAAACTGGGCTTGTCATGAAAGAGGTGTTCTATTTATATAATTTTAAACTGAAAAGCAAGTATTTGACATGAAAGGGAAGAACATCAAAGCAACTGAATTAAATGCAATATTAAAACCCACACATACACCAAGAGCAGAACTGCAGATGAGCATGTTAAGGTAAACAAGTATAGTTAGTCTGACTGGTAAGTTGAAACAAGAAAGAAGAATAGTTGAAACTACTGTGGTGATAAACCTCTACTATCATCCTGACTGATACCATCTCACTGTAATATTATTTACTATTGTCTTTTGCATTTTAACTAAATCGTAAGGACTGAGGACCATTTTTTCCCTTATGCGGTACAGGACTCAGCACCATGTAGTCTGATCACTAACCGAAGCAGGTAGGTACCCAAACTGTACAAATAAGTAAGAAAGTCTAGGGCTCTAGAGAAATAATTTGGTCAGCAGTAGAAATGAGAATGACAACTTTTTACAGGAATTTTAAACTAACCTTATTTAAATGGCAAAGTCAGATAAGGAAATGTTAGATCAAAGATTACCTATGCAACCCTAGTTCTGTGAATGTGGACAATTCACAATACTGCAATATTTAATTATGACAACGCACTATTTTCCCCACAGATAACCCCACTTCATTTTCCACACAGAATGGATACACATAAGAAAATGGAGCTAAGAATGCACTGGCAATGAACAAGTGGATCTATTTCAAACCTCAAGTATTTTACAATCAAATCACACTCCTACAGTTAAGGAGGTGAATAAGAATAAAGTACCTATCACCTCCATTAATTTTAAACAGCAGACATAGATCTACACTATGAAGTATGAAACTTTATGTTTATGGAAATGTAAAAATATCACACAGTAACTGAAGGCAGCTTCAAAGTTAGAAGAGTTAAAAACCTGTTTTTTCAACATGTTAAAATAGTAGAATCATAAAAACTGAAGTAATTTCTAGTATTATTGTTGAAAACTCAAACGTAAGAACAAGATTAAGAACTTTAAAGCTTTTCACAAACATGCAAAAAAGGTAATTTTAAGTTGAAAAGAAAAATGGGGATGATTTGCTACAGTACCTGACTAACTCTATTGACTTCCTCCTCTTCTTCTTCAGCTTCTTCCCCAAAGGAAAGCAGGTTAAAATTTCTTTAAAAGAGAAAACACATTTTCTAGTAAAACTTTAAATACTGTCTTATTAACATTCCATAAACATTAAACATATTACTTTCATATTGTACGCAATTTTTTAAAAAAACTTTTTGCCCTGTGAAATGTACCAATTTCAAACAACCACAACATGTTGTTTTGCAATAAACCACAAATATTTAGAGAAGCATGCTCTATTCTATTCCTGAGACAAAACAATCAGGATAGCTAAGCATCACTTAGAAAATGGTAAGACGGAATTCGAGAAATTCTTCTTTGACTAACTTTCACAGACTCTTAAATGCTGACAGCTCTGAAAACAGAGCAGTTGCATTTTTTTCCATTTTTTTTCCAGCAGAGCAACATTCAAGTACCAAACACAAGATTTTCATGATATGACGGCTCAGAAAAGCATCAAATACACACACATTCATAGAATGTAATTAAAAGAAACAATGATCTTTATAAATTTTTCTTCCCAAAATTAATTGTTTACCCTATGTTGGAACCAGTCAGTCGCAACCTGTTGTACTGCTGTCCGACAGAACTGACAGCGTACACACACTTTAGATTTCCTATTACTTTTCATTGCATGTTTATGACTACCAAATTTCATTCACAGAAACTGAAATTTCCCATGTCAAAATGCCTGCCTTTTGCTAAGTATTTTAGTGGGAGAGAAGTGGTAGCTGATAAAACAAGTCCAAAAACCTCAAACAACTGAGATATGAACTAGTTACTAGCACATACTAACTTCAGTGTCATCTCAGTTACAAAAGAATGATTGCACATGCTCGCCAATGGAAAAGGCTCAAGCTACCTTTTACCTCTCTTTTGCAACAAACTATCAGCATGCATGAAACAGTTACTATGCATCATCTGACCTGTAGCCACTTCAGCCAGAGCAACTAGATTTGCATCATCTCTCAGAAATGGGGAAGTAGGTTTTGCTAAGGTAAAGCCTTGTGTTTCAAAAGCAGAAATAGAAAATTACCAAGCTGCAAATTAAAGGTGAAAGAAAATTAACCACAACATATATGTTGTATATATTTACTTTGTGCCTTTTACTTTGGACTTTTTAGTTTCGTCTTCTAGTTTGTCCTTCTTCAGCTTTTTATTTGGTCTTGGAACAATGTCATCAAAAGGATTAAACAAAACCTGTTAAAAAAGTAATATTTTAGACACATCTTTAACAGGTATTTTGTTATAATTAAATGATTCAATATTTTAAAACAATATATAAAAAGACATGCCAAGTTTTCATACTAGAACACAGTTTTCTGAACACTTTGAACAAAAGAATTTTAAAATTTCAAATCTGAACCCAGAACATACTCACCTCACTACTTCTTATTTTGTGTGGACTAAGAGGTCTCTCTTCCTTGTCAACTTCTACTTCAGCCAGGCGCAACATGTTATATATTGTATCCCCCGTAACCTGTCAAATTTATTAAAAAGGTTTGAAAATCCTTGCCTATAATTTTTGTTAATTACTATGCAAAATGCAAGGCAATTATTATGTAAAGAATTTTGAAAATACAAATGATATAGGAAATACTGTAAGCATGTAAGACTTCTAAAAGACAGAAAGTACAATGTACAAAGGTTTGTTTTTTTTAAAATTTAACAGCAAAAGCTGAAGGAATACAGGTAGCTAAACCTGCATTTTTGAGAGCGTATGCAGGGGAAGATGTCAAATCCTTACTATGAGCTGTGAAACAGGAAAATAAGAGACACTGTGAAATAAAAAAAATAGCTAGTTTATTTTCTTTAAAGTAAATCATGAGAGTGGTAAATTCACCTTATGCTTTTCATTTTCCTGATTCTTCATGGGTGATTAAAATTTACAAACGGAATTTTCTAAAATGTCACTAATATTAGATGAACTGATTAATAAGACAGATCCGTAATAATATTAGTAAGGTTATCCAAAGGAAGCACAACACGAAAATATAATTTAGAAGAATAATAACAGTAAAGTAGATAATTATGGGAACAACCCGTAGAATATTTCTACCAGACATGGGAAACAAAGAGAACGGAGACAGCTTAGAAAGCAGTGAAATAAATTTCAAATGTACATAGCAGCAAACAACACTAAAATAGCCTTTGAATACAGAGAAACTTATAGCAGCTTCTGTGAAACTCAAACCGGGACTTTAGTCCTCGTAGCAGACCTTTCCAAAGATTGTGTGCTTGTTATTAAGTTCATCTGCACGACCCAATGTAAAGAAAAATTGACTCCCGTTATCATGGGGCCCAGCATTTGCCATAGCAACAAGTCCTCTTCGATTAAATCGCAATCGTGAGTGGAACTCATCCTGGCAGAGACAGAAGAGAAAAGAACACAATTTAAGTATGTAACTATTTTTGCACTTCTTTAGCTATGTCTGTCTTACATCAATATGCACACACAAAAATATGCTGTTAATTTTCTTTTAAATTCAGACAGTAATAAACCCAAAGTCTTTTAAAACTTAATGCCACAGTTGTATTTAAAAGCTTCTGTTTTCAGCAGAAAAGATTATTTTTAGCCAATGTTTTTTCTTCTTAGTCCCTATAATAATGCAAACAAGTGAACAATCTTCTTTCAAAATAAACCATAAACACAAAACCAACACTGAAAGAAAAAAATGAGAAACTAGTGTATCAATAATAGAAAGACACATGATTTAATAAAAACTCTAAGTTCTATCTTGTTAACTTTCTCTTTTTCCAATCATTACCTAATAATCGTTACTCGTTTTTGTTGGAATTTATTACGCCCCCAATATTAAAAAAATCCAAAGCATTTCTAAAAGTAATTGCATTTCATACATTTCTGGTAAAACTATCACTCTTGTTAACCACTGTATTTAGGAAAAAAATCCTAATTTGTGTAAAATAACTGGAAGCTCAGTAACAGGTTGTAATAGTACAATATTGAAAAAATCCATAGAAGAACATTTTCTAGACCATAAGAAGACAGAATAGAACTACTTACAACGCAAAGTTAAAGCAACGAGTAATGGATTAATACCATGGTAGTATCACAATTCTAAACACTGCAATATTGAAATACCACTAATTTTTGAGCAGCGATGCTACTACAATATCAGTAATATTTGTTTTGTTCTCTGCTCAGGTCCAATCTCTTCCACAAACTTCACGTTCTCGTTTTATGTGTGAGTCTGCTCTAGCAGCAGGGAGATGGAAGGCTCAAAGACAGGCTATGCAGCTTCAGTCATGAGTCAAAGGTGCCTGCCCCATCTGAAATAAAACAACCAGGCAGAACAGAACACAACTGCTGTGCGTGTGTGGCTTCACTCAGGATCTGAGCCTCCTGGTTAAGAGATGAGCCATGCTGGTGTCAATAATACCTATGAAGACATATACAACATTCAGAGACCTTTGCTAAATGAGATACAATGTGTGTAAACAATGTACATTTCTGCATCTGAGTTGGCCACGTATGAACACCTACTCTTCACTCTTCCTCCTCCCTATTTTTCCTTGTGAAGTTCATGTTAATAAGGTTATATAATTATCATAATACCAGAACAGCCAGATTTAAGAACTCTCAATTCAAAAAGGCATATTCAAAAACACTGAAGCAACATGTGAAAGCAATTACTCTACATGTATAACACTGCATTTCTAAGATAAGGCTTGTTTTCTCACAACCCAACACAGTAGAATGAACAACTGATAGAGAATAACCAAAAATTAATGCATAAGATATACAGATATGTACCTTGAAGGGAGCTCCATAGATTGACTCTCCACCTGATCCAGTACCAGTGGGATCACCTCCCTGCACAATAAAGCCAGGTACCACTCTGTGAAATATTGTGTTATTATAATACTCTAAAAAAAAAAAAAAAAAAAGAAGAAAAAGAAGAGGATATTAAATATACGTAAGTGGTCTCAAAATCAAACTTTCATATAGATTATGCAGAGATGCCCAGAGACTGAAGTTCCAGAAAGCAAGTAGTGTAACTGGATTCTGCTATTTCCACTGGCTTCCCTCCTCTTCCACTGTCTTGCTCAGTGTATCTCAGCTACAAAGTATTGCTGATGACATTTACGAAAAAAAAGTGGTGTCATGTGTTTCTGTTGCAAAAGACACTGCACATCATCAAGAAGATGATATTGATGAATTATTTTCTTTTCAGCTTTTAAGTTTTATCATTGGAATGACACTTCCAACATACATCAATTTAAAAGGAGAGCTAAAACTACTATGCTCTGTCCCAGCCAAAATCTCACATACATCATTAACCATACACACACACGAAATGATCAGCATTTTCACTCACCAGCATGGAACACAGGTGTCACCCCTTTCACCACCTACACTGTATCCAAACTGATTGTTTTCACAGAATTAAATATGTGGTACATATTGCACCCTAAGTTATCCTCTTTTATCTACCAGATAAGGGTTACGAGATCATAAGAAAACAAGAGCAATGAAAACCTAACTTTACTTGACATATATTTCAGGTCGATCTTTTTTTTAAATAAAAAAAAAAAAATCTGCAGCATGGTGCAAGACAAAGCAGGATTTGCAAATGTTACAGGATAGCTATATGCTAGGACACTCACAGGAGAAATACTCAAATTTATTATACAAAGCACAGGATCCTACACAACAGTCAGACAAATGCAGAAAGGAAATAAAGCCCAGTTCTTTAACACTGAGGATAACTGAACTCTTAGGGCTTACCAAGAGCTAAGAAATTGATTTACCATTGCAAAAAATCTCCACATCTTCACATTAGGTATAAGAACATGGAACAGTCTGGATCCATGCTGGACACACAAATTCTAAACTGCTATTTTTCCCTAACAGAGGAGGGCTAAAAGAACTCTTAACCACTCTATGAAGGCATAAATGGGATAATAGCAGCAGCTAGAAAACACATAAAGGCACCAGGTCCTTCACAAATTCTTGTTACAGTTTTCCCAATAGGGAGCTTCTCATTCTGGTACCCACTACTCCAGTGAAGAGTGTTACAGAGCTTCCATCAACAAAAAACTACAGCAAATGAAACATTGGAAGCATTCATGAAAAAAATGAAAAGGTATTAAAGATGGTGATACGGAAATGAGAATTTTGGAGGATGTCCAATATTGCATCATTGCCGTTTCATACACATATTAAAGAAGTTATACTTTGTAGAGACTTGCTGAAAATAAGCCTTCCCAAGCCTCTGACATACAACTTTTCAGTAGTACTACGTCATCTCCTACATTTGAGAAAACCATATAAAATTTTTACTTTTTTCCACCAGGTTCCTTAATAACCTTGAAAAACATTGTCTGAGTGTTAATTAATATTTTCTAAATACAAATAAAATTCATTAAGATATTAAAATTAAAACATAGTTATGACCTCTATTTTACAAAAAAGGCACAAAGATTGCATAGCAAATAATTTCAGCAACTCCTATCCCATTCAGTCATTACCTTCCATACAAAGCTGGATGAAATTTCGACATGCTTTTGGTGCTTCTTTTGACCATAATTCTATATCTATATCTCCTGCTGTAGTTCTCAGCAAAACCTACAAAAATATAAATACACCATTAGTTTTATTGTAACTTAGTCACTGATCAAAGAATATCATTGCTGAGTTAAAAAAATGCTTCTGAATTCATTATATTAGTAACAGCAGTAGACATTCAAATGTGCCAAGTAGCTACTATTAGTTCTTGATATTGCCAGAACTTAAGATACAGTTTTGAACCGATACGTATAATAAGGCTTCAAGGCCAATGACCTCATACCTGACACACGATAGAAACTTAGATACCCTTTATCACTTCCATAGTGAAACAACATGGAAAAAAACCAATTATGTTCCAAAGGCATACACCCCTCTTACAAGTAATATCATTAAATTCAGTGGGAGATCATAATAAAATTGAGAACCTAAGAGATAGTCAAGAACAGAGGAAAGACTGAGGAAAGACAAACTTTGGAAAACAAGTCTTATGAGGAGCGGCTGAGGGAAATGGGGCTGTTTAGTCTGGAGAAGAGGAGGCTGATGTGCTCTGCAACTACCTGGAAGGAGGTTGTAGCGAGGTGGGTGTTGGTCTCTTCTCCCAAGTAACTAGCAATAGGACGAGAGGAAATGGCCTCAAGTTGCATCAAGGGAGGTTTAGACTGGACATTAGGAAAAATTTCTTTACTGAAAGAGTGGTCAGGCCTTGGAACAGGCTGCCCAGGGAAGTGGTTGAGTCACCATACCTGGAGGTATTTAAAAGACGTGTAGATGAGGCGCTTAGGGACATGGTTTAGTGGGCATGGTGGTGTTGGGTTGATGGTTGGACTTGATGATCTTAGAGGTCTTTTCCAACCGTAATGATTCTATGATATGAAATGAAACGCTTCGAGCACTGCTCTGTGTTATGTATCCACACAGCACACGTCGTGCTTTGACTCAGGTAATGTCTTTAAGGGCTATAACACCTCAAACTAACTTTAACTAAACCAGTACCACAACACGGAAATCACCACCACATACATACAGCGCATATGCCCCTCCCCGTCCCCCCCCTCCCCCTGCAACATACCATTCCTTCACACACCCCCATTCAAAAACAATCGGAGTGCACAATCCCCCCACGCAGAGCGCGCACCCCCTCACCCGAATACCGCCGCACGCACATAGCGCCACTTCCCCAGCCGCCCTCCCCACGCACAGCGCGCACCCCCCTCGCCTGCAAAACCCCCACGGAGCAGAGAGTTTCCTCACCCGCATCCCCCGAGGAGTGTACCCCGCCCCCAGCAGCAGCTCCCCGCCCGCACACCACGCGCAGCTCCCTCACCTACGCTGCAGTACAGCTCTCCT